>NC_090669.1:11370890-11468390 GCF_013368605.1 Nyctibius grandis | reverse complement strand
AATGTAGTTCCCAGGGTGAAAATTATATTAACAAAGAATTAGTAATAAAGCTGAATAAATGTAATGAGATGTGAAAGAGAGTGCATAGCACATTTTTTTCTGTCTTTCATAATTAGGCCCTGAAAGAAATGGAAATTCAGACAAAACACCTTCCTCATTACCAATTTAAATATTACAAATGAAAATGTGTTGTTATTGGACAGCCAATTGTTTTGGTTTTTTTTTTTCTTCAAGAAGTAAAGATGCTTCCTTTGGTTCAGGTTGCTGTTTTAGAGGAAAGGTTTTTGCAGAATGGTTGTTAGCTGGTTCTCTTTTAAGCTGAGAGAATATTTTGAATTTTCTCTCTGCCGGATTCTACCCTTTCTTTGCTGAAATGGTAGTTACCCAAACTCTGCTGACAGTCTCTGCACTACAGGGGTGGCCCAGAATCATCCTTTGGTATTCTTACGAACTATTTATCATATTTATTAAATCACATGGATTCCTACCGTAAGTTGGAAAAACAGTATGTGCTTAATTTCAACCAATTAATTCCACAACAAATACACTTTCTCTTGGCCTCTTTTATAAACCAGAACATCAAACAGCTGTTCTCTCATCCCAGCAAAAGTAGTATGTAACTTTTTTAGCCCGCTTTTACTAGTGAGTATTGGATGAAACAAGATACCAGACACTTACAGGGATCTATTTAAACCTATAAATCCTGTTAATTTGTTAATGACTCAAAGCTTATAAGAGAAACTTTATTTCATGAAGTTTTTATTTCTGCATTTTATAAATCTTTAGACTAACAGTCAGTAATCTCCAGTTCCTTTCCATGTCTCAGTGTTTTGTTACAGAGCATAAAAATCCTTTCTAACACTGAAATAATACATACTTCTATTTGAAAAACAAAATACGCAAAACAACATTGTTGTGTTCTGGGGACAGTTTCAAACCTCCAACATGGGTTCTAGAACCCAAAAGTAAGCTTGCACTTACTGCCCAGTCTGCATAAACATGTATCACAAGTACCTATTTCTGTATTATTTAGGTTTTGGCTGATTTTTTCAGGGGCTAAGGAAGCTAGGTGACACTGCATGTATATCTATTATATAAACAAAAGACTAGAAGAAATACACACATAGGCCTGAGAAGTATTTGGAAATGGGAACAGGTTAGACAAGCATTGAGCAGTTCATCTAAACTGGACGTCTCTGTGATGTGCCTGGTGATATAGGGGCTCCACTCCTTGGTCTATTACAGAAGCTTTGCACGAAGCTCTCATAAAGCTGGTGGATTTCAGCCTCTAAATGGTTCTGTTATATCACTCTGATTCTTGTCCCATGGTGAGAGGAGATGACGCATGCCTGGGAGTGCCCTGCACCAACATCATCTGGGATTTGTTGGCAACTAGTGACGCTGCCTTAAATTGTACCTGGCCACAAACTAGTGCAGATGTACTTGCAAAACACACGCGTGGAGCTGTGGCTGTAAATTTGCTATACTGACGGTTTATGTACTTTCTTGTAGTTTTGAAAAGAATAAGAAATATGGTGTAAAGTCTTTGCTTCTGTGAACTTACAGTAAAAGATACTACTGCGGTACCTGTAAGAACAAGTGCGAGTAGCCTTCCCAGTGTTTGCTCTGAATTGCTTTGTTTTTTGTCTTTGTTTTTACAATCCCTGAGGGCAAAGGCTATTTGAAACCAGCATTGGTGTTAGCACGGATGGCCTCCAAGAGGCGGGGGGGAGGCAGAAATAAGGTTTACAACATCTCTCTGTGCTCCATGTTGGCTGACAGAACCAGGCCAGCAAAAGTGGTATTGCCCATCACATCCCTTTCCAGTGTGTACAAGGGCTGTTCAGGACTGCTTCTGTCTTTTGGCACACTGACGAGGAGGCAGCACAGTAGGACGTGGCACTTGCATACCTCATCCATTTCAAGTCTGTGTCCTGACTGTCAGAATGGGGCCTTATGTATAGATCATGGTGTAAAATACAGATGCTGTCTTTGCATCAGAATTTGGTAATAGTTCGGTGGTATAAAATTTTGCCAGTACAGTGCTCTAGCTTTTATTTTAAAACAATTGAGCTATCTGAGCTGGTGCATAGCGTGATGGCTTGGGAAGGGCAATGAAACCTTGTAGCTGGGGATTACCTCTCCAGTGGGAAACCAGGAGGAACCTGGAATGGGTTTGACTCAACTCTATGGTACCTTTGTACTGCTTGTGCCTATTTCTATCTGTGAAATCTTGCATCTAGATACGCTTATAGAGATCTTTGTAGTGTTGAAGCTTTGTCCATGATACAAGTCTATGGTTTGCTCTGCTTTTGCTCTCCTAATCCCTTGCTGCTGCTGCTCTTCCCCTTTTCCTTTGGTGTCCTTCACCATCACAATTTCTTTAGCAAAAAACAAAGTAAGTATCTTGAGGCAAAGCTGACAGTAACTAAGGATCCTCACCTTGCTTTTTCTGCCTTCTGAAAAATAAAATCATATAATACAGGAAAAGCAATCCCTCCCCACTAGTGTCATTCCTGCCAAATTTTTCTGTAAAATCTATCTTTCAGTAGTTACCTGGTTTCTGTGTACGGACACAGGTAGAGCATCTCAGTTTGGGAATCAAACCTGGATTTAGAGAAATGTGCAGACCAAGTAATTGGCTTTGTAACTGGAGTAAGACATGCAGTCACTATCTACTGACTAGTAATAAATTTGAGATTAATGCAAAGCGTTAATATTTTATATTGCTTACTTTTTTGTCCTAGTCTTTAATTCTGAAAAGATGTGTGGAAAAAATGAAAGCTACATATACACCACATACTGTATTTCTTGATTTCTGAGTCTGTGGTTGATTAACTTTAATACATATCTATTAATTTTTCTGGATGAACTTTTCGTGATTCTTTAGAAGGTAATGAATAAATGGCATTTGCCTAGCTCATCTTAGATCTGTTCTCTTCAAATTAGTGATGCGTTATTTTTCATGGAATAAAGACTGTGTATGTGATCTTCTTGCCAATATAAAGGTATTGAAACTGTAGAAATATTGATAAATTAAATATTAAACAAAAATGTACATTTAACTATATGTATGCTGATCTATTAGTCAATAATATCTTTGTGTGATAATTCCAAAATTTGATTGTGTTATATGACATGACTTTCTGAGGTCTTTAACCGAATAGATCTATTGTGCTGCTAAAATATTTGCATTCCTGTTGAGGTGCAAGGCCTGAAACCTGGTGTTCATGTGAACAGCTTAAAAAGTGTACCTTTATATTAGCAAGGTTAGCAACGGCAGTTTTGGAGACTCAAACCTCTTGTGCTTTTGACCAAGACCTGTTTTTTAAATTTATTTAAGTTTTTCTTTTCCCCTGAAAACTATATAAATTATATGACAGAAATATTATAATTATTTGCATGACTTTAGTTCGTTTTGAAATATCAGTTTTGTGACTCTCAAACTAATGCAGCATTCACCATTTTATTTTAAATTGATGTGTTTGTGCTCAGACTACTTTCAGAATCTACTTTGAGAATCTCATCTTTCGTGTACAAGGTTGACAAAATAATCAGTTGTTAGCACTCTAAACTTTTTTTATTTCTCCATTTATTTTATTGTTTTTAATGTGTTAAAATGTGTTACCTGACTTATCAACTTAATTAAAAATCATTAAATACTTATTAACAATTTTTGTGGCAAAATTTTACCTACAGTCAAAAATACATGCGTCTGTATTGAATAGACACCTAGGCGTTGATAGCCTGCAATTAATGGAGTTACATGCTTGAAGGCCTATTTTCTGTGTATACAGAAATTGTTCTTAAATTATTATTTTTAAAAGCTGGTCACAGGTGGGAAAAATATTACTTTCTCACAAGTACTTTGAACATGAAAATCCAATATTTGATGTTTATTTCATTAAGGTAATCTGACTTGTTGTCTAAGAAATTCTACTTGGAAAAAAGCATTTCCTTTCAGCTTGTGGCTAATGATATAGAGCAACAGAACACCAGGCTAAAGGGACGGAAGATGATAGGGAGCATAAGCAATGTGGCACTACGGAATTAGCTTTAGAAATGGCACCTGTTCTTGCTATATTTCTTACAATTTCTTGTCATGAAAACTATGTAATGAGAAAAGAAAGTCATCACTCTTGCAGGGTTTGAACAGTTTTTCCTCTTGTATGGTTAGGATAAGGCTTTTTTGAATGTTGCTCACTGGCAGATTGAGCTTAAAATGAGGATTTAACAGCCAAAGCAGGTGAGTGTTCTCTTTCAATGAAACTTGTAAAAGAATGGGTGAAGTTCAGGCAAGGATGCTGCATCAGCTAATAGTAATACCATCCCAGATGGGTAATCAAACAGCTCGAAATGTCCACCAACAGAACAAATGAAGGATTTGGAGAGTCAACTAGGTATAGGAAAACTGAGTGTTTACCATTGCAGGATATATACTTTCATAGTTATTTTTTATGCCCAAATATTACTCCTTGAGAGTCATCATATTTTATGAAAACTTTTATTAACATTTCTGAATGACCTTACCCCCATTGTGTTTTTATCAGTCCCAAGAGCCATAACCTGTTTAAAATATTTTTTATCTCTATAAACACAATAAAGTAAGCTGTCTTGCACATAGATTTGTAGATCTCATTAGAGATACTTTTTAAAAAGGTACTCCATCTCTTGGGAAGATAATGACAAGTAGTAATCTTGGCATGCAAAGTTTTCAGACAGGAACAGTTTGTTAAAATAGATTGTTTAATCTTTCCAGCATTGTTTTGGAGTGGATGTACTTTTTAATTGCACTTTTACACAGCGTTATGACTTGAATGAGGGAAAGACAAGGGCAGCTGAAAACAAATGCGGTGGCAATATCAGTTAGATGATATTCCAGGTGAAAAAATAGCCAAAGTATTTGCTGAAGATTTCAAGTGTTATCAAAGTCATGCAAGAAAAATGGCAGTTTTTAAACTCATTAAAGTTAACATGTGTCTGTATTGTAAATGAGGTATATTCCCTAGGGTAGTTAACAGCTTTGGTGGCACAAGATGGGGGTAATTTTTCAGATGTACTGTTTCCAATGGGCCAGTGTCCTAAGGCTTTGCTTTAAATGGCCTTTTTATGCAGTAGGATAATGGGCAGTTTGTGCATTGCTAAATCAGCCCTATTTTGTTAGGAATGTTACAGTCAGGGCACTTACAATTTGTCAGAGGAAATGCAGAACATCTCTACAGGAGTCTGTTTAAGAGGACATCATTTCTCGATAAGCTCTTGCTTAGGTCAACATGCAGCACTGCTCTTACGCTATTCCCCTGTTGCTTCTGCCACACAGGAATGCTCTGATTTATTAGGATTGCACAAGTCATGTCCTCCGCCTGACTGAATCCACAATGTGGAAATTTCCTCTTCCCTCCCCCTTTTCAAAATGAAATGTAGAAGGTTACTTTAAAGCCCTCTTAAAGTATTTCCAAGAGGACTGTTTCAATGAAAGGAAATACCCGTATGTTGTACGGTATTTTTATTGTGTAGCTGCATGTTATAAATACATCAAGACTATTGTTGTTTTGGAAAGTGTGCTATTTAAGAGCATTGACTGTATCCATGTTCTATTAACATACTACTGTAAAATGCCTGTGATGATGTGCAAAAGCAAAATGAGAAGATGGTGAGTGTGATATAAAAACATCCAGCAACTAATGACATTATAGTTTTTAAACAGAGCATACAAAAGCCAAACATCAACAAAAAAATCCAGAAGTCAAAGTGAGTTGCAGTGATGGGTACTACAAATGTATGTCCTGTCAACTTTTTAATTACACTTCAAATTGCAGAGATATTTCTCCTGTAAAATTAGCTTAACTAATTATGATTCTTTAGCCAAATCTGCTGTAAAAACTACGTGCAATTCAGCGTTGTGTTCATTTCCCGTTTGATAAAGGTGCTAATGCTCTGTCATTCAGCCTGCTATTACTAAGAAATTTTTGGTTTGTTTCAGCATTGTAATATTTTAAACTCAATGCAGCCAAGGACATTTTTAATGAAAAGAAAAAAGTGATGAAAAGCCTTAGTAATTTTGTGTTTGATGCCAATTGTAATATGAGAAGTGCAGAAAATATTTTGAAGAGGTCAAAGCTATTCTTTCTTTTTTCTCCCATAACACTGAATTTAGCTGTCTGCAGTTATTTGAGCCCAGAATATTCTACCTTCTCTGCAAAGAGAATATAACATTAGAGGTTCTCTTAAAAGGCATCTTTGGTGACTGTGAGTAACCTTCCCTGGAAATGAAATATCTCCATTATTCTGATTCACATGGACTCATTCCTTATGGTTTCTTTTTCCCTACTCTTTGAACTGCTATTTAGCACTCTTGCTTCATCTCTGTCCATCTCCCTGTATATCTTCCTGTGATGCTTAGGGGTAAGAATGTTTTTGTTTTTTTTTTTTTAAATATATGAGGTAGCGGTTTGTGCAGGTTTCCTGGATTTGCGTGAACCACACAAAGATCTTTCCTTGTTTGGAACTCTCTATGGTTGGCTCTTCAAGTACTGGAATGATCAAATGAAGAAGTAGAGATGGTCCTGGAGCTAGTAATGAGGCAAAATGAAGAAGACACGATGGAAATCCCTGAAAACGGGTTTTCATGTCATTTGTTCTCTCTATCTGCTGTCTACAAAGAAACATTTGTGCAAGTGATGCCACTGCTGAACCTGAAAATCATGGAGGACGTTAGCTACCCACAACAGGACAGGCAATCTGTGAGCAATGTGCCTGAGCAGACAGCAGGGATGGAGAAGACAGGGCTGAGGAATGGAATGCCGCACCATGGGCTATGTACTGAGTGGGTACAAACCAAGTACTGTGCTGTACAATGATTAGCAGCAGAAGTACCTTCTGCTGGCACGGAAAAGTGGTGTGGCTGCACTTCAGTTTGATATATAGGCAGCTAAATCAGTATGATTAGACTGTACAAATTAAATTGATGTAACATCATATAGGCATTGCCTGGAGAAGAAAGAATTTGATTTTCAGAAATGCTGGATACTTGCAAAGTAAGTTGCCTAAGGATTGCTTTGAAAAAATTGCGTCTTTGATGTGGAGCCTTTGTTTAGCCAATGACAAAGATACAATTTTTAAGGTAAAGGACAAGGAACAAAGAAAGAATTTATAAGAAGCTATGAGAAGTGAAGACAGAAATTTTCAAAATAGTATTTAGACTCAGGCAAATTCTATGAAATGGATTAAAAAGACAACATGGCAGCTAATATCCAGAGTAAAATTCACTTTAATGAAGTTGTTAGTATTTTTATGAAAGAGTTAAATAACTATTTAGGAAATTGGTATTATCACAGGAAATTTGTCACTTTAAGGTCACTACTTGACATTCAGTTATTTTCAGTTTACTGTCCGATACAAAATTGTTCTGATAGCCACCATTAATTTTCTAGAGTACTAGAAAGAGCACTATTTGTGCTTCTTACTAAAAGCCTTAAAGGAAAGAACAAGTACAAGTACTTAGTTTCCCCCAGAAGTCAGCTCTCAAGGCTGCAGTTAAGGAATGATCATTTTTATATACCATCAACTCCCATAAAATCTTAGATTCCATTAAAAGTATCTAGTATTTTTGCCTGTACTTTTGGTATGGAAATGTTTCAAATTCAGATTACTCCTAGATCATCAAGGTAAAAGGGAAAGAGACTTACCTGATTTAAATTTAATTAATTAATTGTTAACTCTGAAACCTAATGATGACATTAAACTGACACTATCCTTTTTTATGTCATATCATGTCTATTTTGCAGAATGATCCAGATACTTTAGTATCTGTTCTTTAATAATACATTTCAGCCTTCCAGAAGCTATGAAAGACGACGTCTTCCATGCCTTCAGGAGTGCAGCGAGACAAAAGCTTTTATTGAGAGCTTTTTGGGAGTCTCCTTTTTACACAGCCAAGTAGACCACCTCACTTTTCAGAACGTAAGCTGAAAATAATACAGATTTCAGCAAAGAATAGCAGAATGTACCTTCTATTTTATGCTTGTTTCATCTCTTGGGACTGTGTTTAATGAAGTTTGGTGATCTTTCAGATTTACTATGCCTTTCATTACTAAATAAGTTAGTAGCCCATGAATTATTTTTTCTATGTCCAAAACGCATTGAATGCGAACAAACAAGCAGTAGAAGTGCCATTACTACTGAGAGGTGGCATGAACTCTACCTGCTCTACATACAAGTTGAAATCTGGGCTATTGGAAGAGTCTAGTCAGCGATATGAAGCAACTTTCGGTCACTGAGCTCAGCTGTGGAACCTCCACAATATGTGGTCTATGCTCAAACTTGCTGGATTGTAGAAAGCAAGTATAGAGAGCAACTTTAGAAGTCATCTTAGTTATACACACAGAGAGAGAAGTAAAGGCCTGATCTGGTGAAAGGGGAGAGGCAACAATGGAGAATTGAGATTAATTTTTGACAAAGAACATGACACAACTGGACTAATTATAAAAGTACATCACGGGATGATGGCAAGTGTTAATGCCCAAATCATTCTTATTTAATTCCAAAGAAACAACCCATCTGTACGACTCAAGAAACCCCCAAACATATACAGAATGTTTAAGGTTTCTGCTTTAGCAAAAATTATAAGAAAAGAGATGGATGTGAAAAAGAGTTGAACTGACTTGCAACGGCACTGGAAGAAAAGCTAAAGAAAGAAACTGATAAACAGAGGGTGTCAGATCATTTGTGATTTGGTTGTACACTCCACCATGAGTAGCATAAACACTTTTTAAAATTTTGCTTTTGGTTGCATACTGCACAAAATATTCACTTGAACTAATGAGGATAGTTAGAATCAGGGGCTGATGCTCAACCCAGGGGGAAGAGGGAGTGTCATTCCCTTACTGTGCTCATCCCTGACCTTACAGTCTCTGCATTGCTGATAGGCAATTCTAAAAGCTGCCAGTAGTGTCGGTGACTTAACTGAGCAGTACGGAGGAGAAGTAGTACAGTGATTTCTGCTGCCTTTTTACTCCTGACACACCCCATATGCTGAGATGGTGGGTGGCAGTAGGAGAGCTGGCACATTAGCAGCAGTGCGTTCCCTGTGCCAGAGGAATAATCTGTTGGCTAGTTAAATCTCATTTCTAATTCATTTCTACTTCCTGAGTAGCGCTAAGAGGCGAGATCTTCACAGAAAATCCAGCTCTTGGATTGTGAGATAGTGCAGTCTAGAGGACGGTCTGAAGCTTGTGCCTTGAAGCTCTATTTTGGATATTGATTTTAATATATTGAAAAAAACACAAACAAACTCTAAACCATCTAAAACTTGAGTGCATTAGCAATTCTTATGAAAATAATACAACTGTGTATTGTTGTTAGGTTTTTAGGTATGTGTATATACATGGGAAAATTCACTACACCAGAAAATTCAAGTAAGCAAATCAAAGTAGAAACAAAAAAACTTATTTTCTCTGTTAATAACATTGCTTGTTAAACAGAAGTTGGCATAGAATCCTGGTGTGAAATTGCCAAGAAAAGATGGTTAATTTGGCATAAACTTTGTTTCATTCAATATCATATGAAAATAAGTAGAATTATATGTGCTTTTGTGACTTGTATTGCTAGTGTAAAGGAGGATTTACATCACAAGGAAAATAGGTGTGCACCATCAGGGGGAGTTCATGTTCATCTGACAACTGCAGTACTTGGCCAACAAATACAGTAAACTTGGAGGCAAGCAGCAGAGAAAATATCCTGCAATGTTTTGCTGGAAGAAGCAAAATAGAGCAGAATCAATCATCTTTTCAATGAGAATTTAAGGTGACTTGGGCCTTGCTCTTAGCTCTGCAGAGTTGTATACCTTTCTTTGTTACGCATAGAAGACTTCTCTTCCAGCAGGGTTGGTGCAGGGCTCCTCTTTTATAACTGAGACCTTCATCTCCTGGGGCTTATTACCCTCTATAGAGTTAAAGAGGCTGCTGAAAAGGGAGTGGTCCTCTTTGCCTTTGAGCAATCACGATCCGCTCTTTATGCGTCAAACTGTACTGCATGGCTTTACTAGTTAGCCCAAGAAAGCTGCAAAACTGAGGGGAAAAGAGACCCTTGAACAACACAGTTATTAATTGATCTTTTTGCCTTATTGCAATGCTGTAAGTATCCAGAGCTATTTGGTGTTTCTTTTTTTTTTCCCTTCTAAAATGCTAAATTTGTGTTTCTTTGTATCTCTTTATGGATGACATGGAGCTCCACTGGCCATAGTGTAGAGTTTCTGCTCAGTTCAGCCTGGATGTGTACAAAGATGGTTCTTTACACCAACCTTTCATATGAGGGTGCAAATCAGAGTAATATGAAGTATATGGAATAAAATCCTGAGTCCACTGAAGTCAGTTTGGTTTTCACTGTTGGTTTCATTTGGACCAGGATTTTAACTGAAGTTAGCTGGAGATACGATGCTTTCTGCAATGGATTCCTGATGCTGAAATCTCTCTCTTCACGTCTGGAATAAGGCTACAGATAGCACAGGAGTGCAGCAGAATTCCAGGGATGGCAAAAATAAAAGCACTTTGACAGGATTAGGACAATGAAATAGAACGTAGATTGGTAAAGTGGCCTAACACATTAGCACCTCTGTTCCTCCCATAGCTCCTCTTTGCCAGAAGCCACTGCCATTCTGACAAGGGTAGCAGAAGGGAAAATGTTACTGCACTTAAGTTACTTTTAGTTCATGATCAAACACATTAATTTAAAAATAAAAATCGTCCACTGGTAATGAAGTGGGGCAGCTGCAGAAGAATTTTTTTCTTTTGCCACAAGTGTGACAACCTCTGGTGGAGAAGCAGAGAGGACAATTTGAAATTATAGTCTCCTAAACCACACCAAAAGGAATTTATTAAAGAATGACAGTCAGAGCCAGAAAGTATAGTTGTAAGATCTGTTTTTTTGTACACTAGGAAAATTTTGTTGGTGTAAGAATCGTTACCTTTTTCTTAAGTATTTGAAAAGCAAAGATAGTGAAGTTTTGTTTTGGATAAAGAGAAATCAGGAGTTTGTACCAAGAGAATTCTGCAAATACAAAGAAGTAGTAAGTAGTTTTGGTTAATATTGAAATCATTGTTAAAGGGGAAAAAAAAAAAAAGAGAGGTACAGCAAAGGAAGAAGGTATCTCTGACCTAATTCTGTGCAGTGATGGTTAGGATGCTTTTGGTACCCTCCTGCTTACTGGCATATGTAGTATCCAGTCTAGAAATACAAAGTCAGATAAGAGGATTGTTTTGGAGAGACTTCTACTTGCCTTTCTGCCCCTCAGTGGATTTGTGTGGCTTTTGCTGAAATTCACTGTCTGCTTTATTTTGTTCATTACCTTGTTCTGTGCTACACAGTGAGAGAGCAGTAAGTTATCAGACGTAGGGACTAGAGGGGAAGATGAAGATAGCCGCCTTGTTCCATAAGAAGTGGGAGGTGAAGCAGCAGAGACGACAGGAAGACTGATTCAGGAAGATAAGACAGTAGCTTACAACATGGAGGACAAGAGAGATCCTTAAAGGTAAAAGAACTGACAAAATTACACAGCAGGCACTAGTGGGAGATGAGAATCCAAGGGAAACATCATGCCATGTGAGAAACGAGCTTTCGTTGATCACAACGTGCCATGATGTTTCCATGATAGCACTGTCTAGGAGACCATTAACAGTGATGAGAAGAGAATATGATATCTGACAAATTTTTGTTTTAAGAGGTACACATTAAAAATACATCTAACATATGGGACACAAAGAATCTAAATAATGTTATTAAACTTCTGGTAGATGTGAATCTCCAGGGATGTTTACATATGCTTTTGAAGAAAACTGAAAAACATTAGATTTTTCATTTCCAGGCTTAATTCATCATTTTATTTTATTTTGTTTAAAGAAATCTATGCAGAATTATTAAGTTACTCAAAACAGAAGACTGAGTTTTATAAACATTTTACATAGTTGTGTTTAATTTGTTGAAAATAGTATAAAATCTGCTCACTTTTGGCATTCCGAATACAAATATTAGGAACCCAATCCCCTGATGCAGTATAATTTTAACAGTGTGATTTAAGTCTTCCAAGAGATATCGTGCACACTTTTCTTTTAGAATAAGGAATTTTATTTTAGTATAGGAAAAATAATATGTATGCCTATCTTTGTACCTTATGAACTGAACTACTGTGCGTTAGCTTCTGTGCACATCTGCATTCACTGTAGAATAAAAAGAAAACAAAGTCCCACCAACAGCATTTGATTTGGAAATATATTTATGTAGCAGGCACAAAAAATTAGGCTAGGAGATCACAGTGCATAGAGGGTCTTTTACCTCTAAAATATAAACCTTCTGTCTTCTAGCACAGGAGGGTTAAATGCAGAGCTTTTAAGCTGAGAAAATATGCAGTTCATGTGAAAGGTTTGATAGCACTATATACCCACCAAAATCTTAAATGTGCCTGACTGGTTTTATGGAAGACAGTAAATCAGTCTTTCCTTTACCTTTGACAGGTGGGAAGCACTTCTTGCATGACCAGTGGCTATCACCGTACATCCACTACCACACAGGTGAGGCTTTCAGTTTCAGAATGATGACTGGTAAGAAAAACAAGATGTCTTTGCTGGTTATAAATTTAACTCTTCTATGATTAGTCTGGGCCAATTAGGACACCCCTAGGGTTCAGACTATGGCTCAAGTACAAGCTTGAAAGCCTGATTAGCTGAGGTCTCTTGATACTTGTTCTTGGTAGTAAATGCTGGCACATATAGTATTGATTTTCATTTAGATATCTTAATGTTTCCAGACAATCCTAGCAGATGTGGGCTGAACTCAGATCTACGAGAGTGCTGGGCTGCAATCTGCAAGCATTTTTCTTGCCATTTTGTTTCATTTTTCCTAAACTTAACTGATTTGGAATCAGGAGATATAAATGAAAAATGCAGAGTTTGCCTATCAATCATGGCATGTACAAACATTGCTGCTGCCCTTTTCTAACATCCTATTACCACTGGGTAGTTGGCTAGTCAAACAGGAATAAAAATTACACTGCAAACATCATAAGTTAGGCTTGATTTGTTGAGCAAGAAGCCTGACAATTCTGTAAGAGTTATATACCTCAGCCTCGCTGAAAATCAGCCTTGTTATGGCTCTGGTACGTCTATAAAGATTGTTCATTTCATATAAAACAGCTACCTGCACTGAAAGGCCTGAAAGGAAGAATGATGCTGGTTATAAATATAGAGGAAAATCTATTTGTCTGCCCCTTCGTGCTGTTAGCAAGTCACACGATGCAGCCTTTATGCTGTTCCTAGGCAGCAGGGGGAGTTTTGCATGGCCACCTTTTGCTTTCATCTTCTGGCCTGGGCTGAAGCACATCATCTCTCTTTGTCATATGAGATAAAGCAATGAAGTGTGACCAGTGCCACTGCATTGCACTCTGCCCACCAGGAGCACGTTAATGGTAATGAAAAACTATACTGCACCACATTTAAACTAAATGTGAGCGTAATGCTGTCTGTCGGCAGACTGGTATAACAGTTAATGTCATAAAAGATAAATAGAAATTATTAGAATTGGCTTGGAAGGGATTTTTTATAGAGCAGGGTTGTATTCCTTTAAAGATACATTATCAGACTGTTAAGTCTAATTTCAGACTACTGGACAATTAAAATGATTAACATTCTTTACTCATATAGTTCGATTCATTAAAGTTTTAAACACCCTTTACACAGTATTTATGTTAAAAATAGAGAAATAACATGTTAAAATGTCTTGGATCGTTAATCATTCAAATTTGCTGTATAACTACTTTCTCAAAACCTTAGCACCACAGTGAATATTTACAAACGTCAGAGGCCTTTTTGAAAGGATGAACAAAATCAAATTCCACCCACCTCTGATATGTCCAACAGACCTTTGGCAGTTCCCAGGCCTGTTGTTTTTGCAAGAAAAATCAGGCAGAAATATTCCTAAAAGGTTGTTTTAAAAGTTATTCTGCCCAGGGACTTGTACAAGTCTTAGCTGTCTTCACCTGGGAGCTTGCTCCCTCTTTAATATTTGAAGGTAGCAGCGTGGATGCTATTACTGAAGCTAATAGAGGCTCCAAGTATAAAGTCTTGTGTACTGAAATGAAAATATACTCTGAGTCTGGCACTTAGTTTTCATGTGTGTCAGATAGAATTTTGTGTTATCTACTGACAAACCAGTTTGGATATAAGAAAAGATCTTCAGGTTAGTAAATGCTGCCATTAGTTAGAGGTGAAACGCCCACTTCCCTTCTGCATTGGCATTTGTAACAACCTCCGAAATACTGTGGAAAAAGTCATGAAAGTCAGTATACAGTATGTGACGAGACAATTATAAACCATATATATGCTGGTCTTTTGAAAATAATAAATCTACAGGCTTTTTAGTGGTTTGAAACACTTGTGGGGTTTTTGTTTGTTTGTTTGTTTTTTATTCCTGCACCTACTAAAAATGTCTCGGCCTTTTTGAAAGAAATGCTCTAAATTACAATGAGTGATTGGATATAATCTAGACTGGGGTCTCATATTCTGGAAAGCCAGATTATTGTGTTTGCCTGTTCCTGGAAGCGACAGTAGAACTTATGGCCCATGAACTGCCTCATATTGCACCAGGTAAGAAAGCTCAGTATTTGCATGTCAGAAGTTCAAAGCAGCACACAGGGCTGCAGGAAGCACGCTGCCAGTGTCACTGAATGTCCTGTTTCTCAGATAGGCCGTAGGCCAGATATGCTGAACAAGTGTGGTCATTACTCTTTCCGTGGCGCTATTAGTAAGAGGAAGAGGTAATTATAATTAGCCTCTTTGAAATCACCCAGGGGCTCAGCTGATATGTCAAAAGCAGAGATGGTATGAAACATGAAGACACAGCTGTATTTTCCCAGCTGGCAGCATGATCCTAGCACCAATACCATACTTAGTATGCTAGGGTTTTTTGGGTCTTTTACTTTGAGAATATCAAGACTCCCTCCTAGATGCCTGTTTCTGGAGCCATGCACTCCCTGGGTAGACAGTGGAGAAGTGGATTCCTAATTTAGGTGTTCTGGATTAGGCCCAGTTATCTTACAGATTTACTAAGGAACACTGCCTCCTAATCTATTCACTTGAATAGGATGCCCAAATTCAGTTAGAGACAAGTGCAGTGATCCTAGGACCATTAGTAAATGATGTACTGACAACAAATGTGTGCCCAGTCAAGTGGCTTGTCTTCCAGTAAGATCTGACAGTATGAGAGGGTCAACAAGCTGTAGAGGATCCACACAACTGTTCTGGAACAGACCATTTTTTACCTCTTTGATTTGCCAGTTTCTCCCTTCGTTCCATTACTCTTATTCTCTGTGTAAGACTGCCTGACATAACAAGTGGCTCACTATGCAGAATCAAACCATGCTATTTTACAGTACCATGTACTATATCTGATGCAGTTCTAACTCTAGACAATAAAGGGAACTGTCAGCCTCTATCAGTGAGGATGTTCCTAATGCTGTTCCATCATTCATTTCGAGAGCAACACAAGCAGAGCCTTTCCCTTGAGAGACTGACAGCCGTTATCATCTCTGCGATACTATAAGCTTTTGCTGACTTTAGGGAACAGAAATCCCAGAGGTACTCCTGAATTTCATGTCAGCGTATGGTTCTCTAAGCCGGTCCACCAAATTGGCATACAAAGGCACTATGCCATTGCAGAATAGGGCTGATAACAGCTATTCAGATTAATATTAAGGTCATACTACTTTCAAACAATTTGCTTAACTTTCTCCTATTCCAAATACAGATGGAGGGAGGCAAGGTGGAGAAATAATCTCCTTAACTTGGACGGAGATCACTCCCTGCCTTCCAGCTGTTGTCAGCTATGTCCTATCTCTGTGTCTTATTCAGAAGCCTGGGACTTCAGCATGTTTGTGATCTCTCTGGTGTCACTGTGGTAGTCATGACTGCTGCCTCCTCCTTCCAAATGTTTCTTGTAAATTTGGATGGCAGAAAGTGGGGTGAGAGGGGGAATCTAAAGAACTGAAAAGGGCTTTGCTATTTGTATTAGAGTAGGGAGAACAGGAAATACCCCTATTGCATTGGTTTTATACACCAGAAATTTGTCCATCGTTTTGATTTGTGACAGAGTTTTGGGCTTCAAGTTTACCTAGCTGTGTTTGGTCACATTAGTATTAGTATCGATTCTGATGCACCGAGTACCTTTGCCTATGTCTAGCTGTCCTGAAGGTTCTTGGACTTGTTTCCCCACAGGGCTGCAGATGAGTTCTACTGAAATGATCAGTCAGAAGAATACACACTGAGCCGAAAATATAAACTGAGAGTACCACAAAACCCTACAGATACCAGTGAAATACAGAATACAAAATTTAGTACAGGTCTCTGCCTTTTCTATTTTGCTAATAATCAAAATTATATAACATGGGAATGACTTTTATTGTTGGTATATCTGGGAAATGATTTTTCCTTTAAGTTTTTTAGACGACTTATACCTCCCATTGATTTTGATTATTTACTGTTTGACAAGGGGAACACAGGCAGCCCATGCTGTGCAAAAGATCAGAGGTGCCTTCATTCCTCAAGGCTATTGCCTTCTTTAATTCTTCAGTGTAGGATCAGTGAACTGATTGCATTTTCTTCTATTTGACACTTTATATTTCACATTTCTTCATCAAACTTTTGTAACATGCTCTGTTTTAGAGCAAGCTGCTCTGAGAATATAGACTTTTTGTCTTGGCCATTATTATAACCCTTTGGTGACTTGTAACAGCAACTTTCAGCCACTGTCCTGATTAATCATCCTTCAGTTAAACTGGATGGAGTTGAGTATCTTGTTAATCCACTTTCTGTGCTTTTCTTTTACTGGTGTTATATGTATTTCGTATTTAATCATCACATGATGTGACTTGAGGGCAGTTGTTCTTTGATTTTTTTTTTTCTTCAACCAGGATAATCTTATAGGCCTAAGGGGAGATTTTTTTAGCTGCAAACACTGTATGCCAAATCTGGAAGTACAGAGCACAGATCAAGTATTTGCAAACACAAACAAATAAATGCACAATCTATTTGGGCATGTAGTTATCTGTGTGCATTTTTGAAAAACAGCTCCTTGGACAGACATGCTTTATAATGGTGAGAAAGAAGCCAAGGAATATGAGTGTTTAGAGTCTTGCTACTTTCTAAGTGATTCACTTTCTATTAGAAAATAGTTAAGGTAATGTCCTGGTTTTGCAGGGATAAAATGTATAGAATCAATTTTCTGTTCCATTTTGTTTCAGTTTGTGGCCAGCTGTGGTATGGTGATCAAGGCCATTAGCAGTAAGCTGAGGCAGCTGACCCAGGCTGGCCCACAGGTGTATTCTATAACATTAACATCAGGTTCACTATAAATGGGAAAGCTGCTGAGGATGGAGCTGGCTTTTTGCTCTGCTCTCCTCTACCTTTTTCTCCTTCTCTTCTCAACAGTTACTATCCCTGGAGGGACTTGCCACCACTCTATGAGCTAAGTATAATTTTGTCTTTTATATTAGTAGTGATACTGGTTTTCTTATTAAATCTGTTTAAATTTCAAACCACGAGTCTCCCTCCTTTTCCCAATTCCCTTTCTCGGTTGGGGAGGGGAGACTCAGTGACAGAGCAACTGGTTATTTTTTAGCCCTGGGTGCAGGCTAAACGGAGACATCTAAGTATCAAAAATAGAAAAAACAGAAGTTAGTTCTGTCAGACCTGACTTTAGGTCATGGTTCCACATATTTCGATCAAATAGGCTTCTCTCTCCTTTTCTCTATTATAAGATATGCTGTATAGTATATATTTTCAGTGACTAATGTTTGTGCTGTGAGTCCCTTTAGATGAAAACTTGGGTGAAGTTAGATCAAAGCCTCCAGTAGTTTCATAATTTCTTTATGAAGAAATGCTTGTTTTTGGTGTAGTTGGCATCAGTCTAAATGAATGAGTAAAATGGGATGATCTCAGCTCATATAAATAATAGCAGCCTTCTCCTGTTAGAAATGCATTTCTTCTGGAAAAGTCAGTTGTCCCACATTAATGCATTTCTAATCAAAAACACTGAGCCCCATATGGTATTTTTTAACACATTTGAGAACCCTGGTTAAGAGAGTTCTAAATGTACTGGAAACCAAAGTTCATTGTTGTTCAACGCTCAAGAGACTGTACAAAGAGTATACCCTTGTATTTCTGTGTTATCCTGCTTGTTAGTTTTATAGTACTGGGTCTCATTCTCTTTCCTCCTCCTCTTTCTCTGCTTTTTGTGACATGGCCTTCATGTTACCATGTTACAAGGTTTACCCTCTCTCTCCCTCTTAAACATAACGAACATCAGAAAAGGTCCCTGAGGCATAAACAAAAACCAAGAGGGGAACAGCCCAGTATACCGGGAGATGGTGAGGAAGGAAGTCCATAATAGTTCAGACTAACCAAATACTATAGCTTAAGATAGAGCTTGCTTATAGAAATGCTGCTTAAAAAGAATTTTTTCACATTTTTGTGAAAAAATATCTTAAAAGATATTTTTATCTTATAAGGTTTTTTTTTTTCGTCTATTGTTTAAAACAGTGGCATCTACTTCCTCTGAGTCATCATTAATTGATTTACCAAAATCTCATATCATGGCATGGAAGTTAGAAAGCAAAGATGAATTACTAGAGTCAATATTGTATATTGCCTAAAATTTCTCATGCTGTGGAGTCCCTTCAAAATCTAAGTGCATTAAAAAATACTGCATTTCAGGTTTAACTCTGAATTTTTACTAGTTTAAAGCAGATCTTTTAGCACAAGTTGTGCTAAAATACACAAATAAACTAAAACAGTTAACATGGTGTTTTGTAAAATTTACTATTTTTCATCAGAGAATCATATAAGAATGTAGGTTGGAAGGTGAGCTAGTCTAACCACCCACACAAAGCAGGGTGAACTACGTGAGGTTGCTCAGGACCCTGTCCAGTTCAGTTTTGCGTATCTTCAAGGATGGAGATTGCACAGCCTTGCTGGGTCCTTGGTTCAGTATTTGACCACCCTCTTGTTAAGTAGGTAAATACATAATCTAACAAAATCTTTCCACATTGCAACTTGTGTTGCAGGGATGTGGAAGCCTGAGGGTAGACTTCTCAAGTAAAAGCAGAGTCAAAAATTCTCAGTACTTTGACTTCTTTGTCACTAGGTCTCCTACACCCTTTGATCAGTGAGTCTACATTTTCTTTAGCCTTGCATTTGTTGCTATTGTACTTAAGGAAACCCTGTTCTTCTTAACATCCCTCACTAGATTTAGTTTGACTTTCCTAATTCCATCCCTGCATTCTTGGGTAATGTCTCTGCTTGGTAGCTTGTTCCCCCTCTCACCTTCTGTGCGTTTCCTTTCCACATCAGCGGAAGTTCCTTGTTCGTTCACGCTGTCCTTTAGCCACACTTGCTCAAAATCCTGCATGTTGGAACAGACTGCTCTGGGCTTTGAGGAGGTTTCATGGGACAAAGAGTTTCAAGAAGGGGCAGGGGGGAAGTCAATGTTTTAGTTTCTAGTTCTGGACTGTCAATTACAATGTAAACAAATATATTTCTGTGTATGGGATTGGGAGAAAAACTGCCCTTAATGGCAAATTTGGCAGGAGAAGAAGGAATGAGAGGGAGTGGTGACTGGTAATGAAAGGTTTTAACTTCAGCATGCACAATTCAGAGCTTGAGCAAAACTGAGATCAAATGATGAATTCTGTCTTGAGGACCTACAGTTCAACTGTTCTTCCTAGCAGAAATGGGCCTTATACAGGGTGATTGTCTAGCTGACAAACAAACAGTTTGTGTTACTTCATTACACTGAACAACTTTTCCTTCAGAATTCTTATATCTATTTTTAATAAGATGATTGTAAGCAAAAATTAATAACTAGGCACTACACACTGCTTTTTGACAGAACTGTATGCATTTAGGTGGAGGACAGAGCTTACCCTCTTTCTGGGTGTTCACGACTTTTAAATCGGCTAAAACATGCAGAATGGAAAAAGACCTTATCAGAGGCACACTTAGAAAGAAGTATCTAAAGGAAATTATTGTTCAGCTCACCTGGAGTCTCTTTCAACTCATGTGAGGCTACTTCCCCCAGTGTCAGCACCAAATGGTTGTTCCAGGAGGGTAACAGAAGCTAGAAATTTAGTTAGAACATGTTCACACACAGAAGGAAAACCAAGCATGCCGATGTGCTTCCTCTAGTTAACTTAAATTGCCCCTCTGACCCTGCAGCACTTTTCGGTGATGTACTGCTGTAACATTTCTCGAATGACATTTTGTCATTTGCTGAATGTTAACCTGCAAAAATGCTATCTTTGCTCCTTTAGTTTGAGACAGGATGAAGTGCACTGCAGCCCCCAAGTTGTTGGGGGGTAATTTTATGCTCCTTTCCTGACAGACAGGATTCCAATAGCACCATATGTCAAAAACTCCAACTGATTCCAGTCATGTGCCCACACCGTCCAGCTGTCACAGCTATAATTATGGAAACTAAAGCCCAGAGAAGTTTGTAGTTTTGGAAATGCTCTAGTCTCCTTAGATCTTTACTACTGATGTTATAGCTGATTAGGACCCTGCCAGCCTTCTGTTGGTCTCTTGAAAACTGCGGTAATTCTCATTCATCATGGAAGCTAACCAGCTGCTCCGGAGCCATCCTCTCAAATGTGTTGCTCGATGTTATACTTTGCTGTTGTCCTGACCTTGATACTTCGGGTGTTTAGACAAAGGCTACTTATTATGTTGCAGTTGGTACAAAAGGATCCAGTTATCTACATTCTGCACAGAAAAATGAAAACATTTTTATGTAGGTACCTGGTATCACTGTGAAGACTGCTACTAATCACACTCATTTCTTGATCATCCTGCTATATTTTCATGACCATTTCAGGTGAGGAAGTGAGAGGCGGTGACCTCCTGTCAGACTGACACTCAGCTTTTGGTAGGAATGTCTGTCTTGTCTCTTAGCAGAGACAAAAGCTACTCCTGTAGTCAGAGTTTTGAGCCTTTACATCCCCTTTTGTCACTTTTATCCAAATGTAATAAGGTTTAACATCTCTTGATTCTCTTTGAAACTTTGGTCTGCGTATGGAGTTCAGCTAATGGCTTTTTCTATTAAAATCTTAAAGTTGGCAGTTTTGTGATATTGAGGTGTTTATAACTTTTAACCTTTTTGACAGCCTTTGCATTCATATCCACTGCAGTGCTGCATATGTGTAGCACATAAAGCAGCATGTTTTTAGATTCCATTTGCACACTATATTCTTTTTTGTCTCCTGTAGAGGTTTGGTTAAGTGAGAAGGGGCACTATCTTGTGCCACTGAGCAGTCTGAGCAACCCAGGCTTTGAGCAAGGGTTAAGCCCAGAGCTAGCGACCTTGGACTCCCCTTGCACGGTGCAAAACAAAGAACCCCGTGGTGCCTGCTTCGGCGGGAAGCAAAACTACATCCGGGGGTGGGGGGGGTCACGGCTCTGAATATGTAAACCTATGGACCAATCACAAATGCGATGGGGGCGTGTGATTAACATATGCATAGTCTATATAACCACTGCTTTCTTTGTTAATAAACGAGAAGCTTCCATACTCACATTGAGATCGTGAAGTTTACTCCGGACCGTCGCCCAGCACCCGCGAGCACGCCCCCCCGTTTTCCCCTTACTACAGTCTCCAGGAATCAGCCCCTCTTGTACCCATTGCAGTAGCTTCGCTGACAGTGTTAGTTGTGCTTTTCTGGTTCATTCATTCACTTAGGAGGCATTTTTTATTCTAAATACGTGAAGGCTTTTAAATTTAAATAAAACCCATATAATTTACATGGCTTACATTTTGCTCAAATAGCAACTTGTAATTAAGTTCCTAGACTCCAATATACTGCTTTCAGCCTGGATTTCCTAAACTCTTTTGAGGTGCTAGGTAAGAAGATGTCAATACATTTAAAGAAGAAATGTTTTATTGATGAGAAGAGGTTTTAAAGTGTGAAAAGCAGGACTGAGTTGGAATTCCTAGACTGGAACGACTGACTAATTCGATGAAGAAAATGAAAGAGGGAAATTTGTTAAACATATTCCTTAGCAACTGTCTTAATAATGAAGAAACTATTTCAACAAAAGTGATCACCAAAAAAAAGTGGAATTTGATATTGCTGGCAAGAAAGCTCAGAATGACTTTGAATATTGGAAGAAAATCAAGTGTGTTGTCATGCAGATCACTGACTCCCATTTACAGGCAGCAAGGATGATGTAGATTTAAAAGGCAGACCAGATTTTTCTGAATACACATAAGAAATTATCTCAAATGGAAAACAAACTGTCTCTAATTTATGGTTAATTTGTAGTTTTAAGATAATTTTAAATGGCCATATTAGGAAAGAATTAAGAGATTTGGTCCAGTGGACCATAAGGTCCTCATTGTTTCCCAAATCTCCAGGTGCAGGATCTTGCATTTTCTCTCTAGGTTGCCCTTGGCAATTCGTTGAAGTCAACAACTTCTGGACAACTGATTGCACCTGACCCCACTTTTGGGACTCTTGGTAGTCCTCCTGAAAGTGAGCTTAATAATAGGTGAAATGCAACTGTTCAGTAGGAGACTGAAGGAGAATAAAAAGGGAGTCAGCAGTCAAAGAGCTCATTACAACTGGATGACCAAAGGCATGGAAAGAAAGTAAAACAGAGAAAAACAACTGGAGAGGCAATCAGTGTAAAAGCAGCAGAGGGATGTGTAAAGAGAAACATGACACATGGATTGTATCACAAGTAAGAGAGCTGAGTGAGACATTTGAGCTGGTTATGTCAGCAGTGACAGACAAGCCTGAGCAAACGGTTTAGGACAGCGAGCAAACAATAAGTGATGGGAAGAATATTTTGAAGTGCTGTACACTGTGGGGTGTAAAGTAGATGAAACAGTTTTTTAGAAGTTTCCCACTAAAAATGAAGGAGAGAATGCATGTTGGAATTCTGAGACATAGAAAAAACTCAGTAAGAACCTTGAAAGAAAGAAGTGAAAGCACAGGTGCAGGGCTCTGGCTAGCATGTGATGAACATTGAGTAAAACACAACCTGTTCAGAACAACAAGACTTACAAAAAACATCCAGAGATGAATGAGTAGGGGAAAGTGAAAAGAATAGAGATCAGAAAATCTTAATATTCTGAAAATAATAACAAAGAAATGCTTACAGAATGTATGGGGAAGATACAACAGCTCTTTTTATGTGATATTTGTAATAAGACATAAATGGATGTAGATACGATGTAGCTGAATGTACTAAAATCTTTCATAGTCTTGAAAATGGGTTTAGCAAGCTATCTGGAAGAAATTACATATTTTGGGAGCTTATGGCCACCAAAAACTTAATTAAACTAATAGAAAATATTTACAGGAAGTTATAAATTGC
Organism: Nyctibius grandis; assembly: GCF_013368605.1. NCBI lineage: Eukaryota > Metazoa > Chordata > Aves > Nyctibiiformes > Nyctibiidae > Nyctibius > Nyctibius grandis. The sequence goes on along the minus strand of NC_090669.1, from coordinate 11,444,979 downwards.
AATTAGAGAAGAAGCCAATAGAATGGATTTCCATGATCATGGGAGTGGGACAAGCCAGGTTGCTGCTACTGTCTTTGTTCAGTTTAGGGTTGGTTTTGAATTAGTAGATGGAGAGAGGGGAAGAATCATATTGTGTGAGAAAACAGTGAAAAAACTTGGCTTCTCAGAAGATATTCATCTTACGGTTTTGTTAAAGAAACATCAGAGGTTCCTCAGAGAAACTAAGATCAATACGCAGAAATTCAGACTGAGGTTCAGCATAGAGAGATAAGGAATGAAGTTTGAAACAACTTAAAAGGGGCAGTTAAAAGACAGTTTGAGGAGTTGCAGATAGCTGTTATTTTGCTTTTGCCTCTTGTTTGATAATAGTGCTATTTCTTCTTACCAAACTGAGCCTCTTGCTTCAGTAAAATTGTCTTCAATATAAACCTTTTAAAAAGAGAATGTGTGGGAAGTAGCACCCTGGAAAGCTATACGCGGAGCTTTCATACTTAATCTAATGGATCTAAGCATTTCTTAAGCAATCTGGAGAGGCCAACTTAGTTGAGAGTGCTCTTACAACTGATGGCTAAGATACCGCTACTAATTCATTACAAGTTTGAATGCAGTTGTATGTCTTCGAATGTTCTCAGTGATGTAGATGTCAAGTCCTTTTCCCTCTTGTTATATGTAACAAATAATTGGGAAATTTCCTAACACCCTTAGATCTATGTAAATGATAGTCAAGTGCCCACTTTGCGTTTAGCGTGTGTAATCTGGGAGACTATGGGTTTTAATATTTTGATTTAAATGAAAGTTGAAAACAGCTGTAAAAAGGGCTTTGGTTGTTTATACGTAACTTATCCTTCCGGAATGTCGTAGTTGGAGATCGTGTAGAACATGCTTAATTCTCTGTTGTTACATAGCATTGCCAAAACAAACACAAGCTCAATACAGCAATACTATACACTGCAGCAGGAATGCTGCCAAAAAGTTCAAATAAGGAGTGCACTGGCCTAGTAGAGTCCTGTGTTGAGTTGGATTTGGAACCTTTAATTGCATGCAAGAAAAAAATGAGTGTGATTTCTCTGATTTATTGATTTATTGTACCTTTGCTAACTAAGACAAAGGAAGTACCCCGCTCTCCTAGGAAGCACTAGAATTATGCTTGTTTAACAAAGATTTTATTTATTTTTAATTATTTTTAATACTTTAAAAAACTCTGTCCTATGAAAATTTTTAATTTTCACTTTTAGACTACTGAACTGGCTTGTGAAGAAAACCTTGTTCTTACCAGATACTTTGAAAATTATTCAAAGACAAGAGTGCTTTTATAAACTTCTTATAAAGTTTTAAAATAATGTAGCAATAGTCATATAATTACAATGATGGATTGATACCCATCTGCTTTGTTAGGAAGATTTGTTACTTCAGTCCAATTTCATAATTGCCTTAATGTTGATATAGTTGGAGTTTTGTTTTGTGTTTTTTTTTTTTTTTTTAAATAATAGCATGTAATAGGGGAGGAAAAAAAAACCAAGAGCCAAGAAAATAATAGTTGTTCATAGGATGTTGCTTTTTTTTTTAACTGGCAGCGCAGTACAGAAGTCTGCCAGGCAGAAGCATGCCAAACTTTTTTTTTATCATTATTACCATTATTACTGTTTATTACAATAATGAACTTTAAATTTACAGTCTTGAGCCATCATTGGTATATAAGACTATATGTGTAGCTATATATACCTAATTATTTGTGGAGCATATTAGTATTGTAAATACAGCTTATCTGTGTTATGAGAGTGGTATTAACAGAATTTAATAAATGCCAACATATAGTACGATAACTTCAAGACTCTCTGAAAATATGGTGTATTGTAGCTAAAGATGTTCACAAATGCATGTTGTGTGTGTGAATGGGGACGGGGAGGAGGGCTGTTTTGTGCTTAGAATGCTTTCTGATGCATAAATATTAGCATTAAATAATTTTGAATACCTTCTTTCCTAAAAAGATTAGTAGCTCTTCTCTATGTGATAAATTGTGCAAGAGTTATTGTTCACACCAGTCCTCATACTGTATTATTCTGTGTAGCTTTAAATAACCAAGTCCAAATTATGCTCAGCAAGCTGTTGGGAAAGCTTGGAGGAATCTCAGAGCTGAAGGGCCAATTTGTGCCCTGACTTACATCCTGTGCAAGTGCACTGACTTCATGCTCGCTGTAAAGGATATAAAATGATAAAGGATTTAATCTGTAGCATTTATTTTTGGCTTGGCTTGGTTCTATTTTTTGCTAGTTTTTATTTACTTATGATTCCATCCTAATGTAGAGGAACATTGTGCCTATGTATTGCTAATTTGTAGGTAGCAGCATTTTGCCTTCTACTTAGCATCTCAAATTTTACATGAATCACTGAATCACAGAATGTTAGGGATTGGAAAGGACCTCGAAAGATCATCTAGTCCAATCCCCCTGCCGGAGCAGGATTGCCTAGACCATATCACACAGGAACGCGTCCAGGCGGGTTTTGAATGTCTCCAGAGAAGGAGACTCCACAACCTCTCTGGGCAGCCTGTTCCAGTGTTCAGTCACCCTCACCGTAAAGAAGTTTTTCCTCATGTTTATGCGGAACCTCCTGTGTTCCAGCTTGCACCCATTGCCCCTTGTCCTGTCAAGGGATGTCACTGAGAAGAGCCTGGCTCCATCCTCATGACACTTGCCCTTTACATATTTATAAACATTAATGAGGTCACCCCTCAGTCTCCTCTTCTCTAAGCTAAAGAGACCCAGCTCCCTCAGCCTCTCCTCATAAGGGAGATGTTCCACCCCCTTAATCATCTTCGTGACTCTGCGCTGGACTCTCTCTAGCAGTTCCCTGTCCTTCTTGAACTGAGGGACCCAGAAATGGACACAATACTCCATATGCGGCCTCACCAGGGCAGAGTAGAGGGGGAGGAGAACCTCTCTTGACCTGCTAACCACACCCCTCCTAATACACCCCAGGATGCCATTGGCCTTCTTGGCCACAAGGACACACTGCTGGCTCATGGTCATCCTGCTGTCCACTAGGACCCCCAGGTCCCTTTCCCCTACGCTGGTCTCCAACAGGTCTGTCCCCAACTTGTACTGGTACATGGGGTTGTTCTTGCCCAGATGCAGGACTCTACACTTGCCCTTGTTATATTTCATTAAATTTCTCCCCGCCCAACTCTCCAGCCTGTCTAGGTCCCTCTGAATGGCTGCGCAGCCTTCCGGTGTGTCAGCCACTCCTCCCAGTTTTGTGTCATCAGCGAACTTGCTGACAGTGCATTCTATTTCCTCATCCAAGTCATTAATGAATATATTGAATAGTACTGGTCCCAGTACCGACCCTTGAGGGACTCCGCTAGACACAGGCCTCCAAGTGGACTCTGTCCCATTGACCACCACTGTCTGGCTTCTTTCCTTCAGCCAGTTCACAATCCACCTCACTACCCGATCATCCAGACCATACTTCCTCAGTTTAGCTCTTATTAAACTCTTTTTAAAAAAAAAAAAAAAGAAATCCACATGCTTGTTTACCAAAACTCCAATTTATATTGGATCACATTTGGAATCACAAACTTTGCACTTGTAAATATTGCACAAAAATATATATCCTTTGTATAAAATATACTTGTTATCTTGTTGTGGCTATGCATTTGTTCCCTTAAATCAGCAGGTACGTGTCAGCTCCTTTTTTGTGCATCTAGATTGTCTCATCTCAATGAGACTTTTTGCAGTCCATGTTGCTCTGATTTCAGAAGAGATCCCACTTGCTGTTCTGCATGTAAAATTATAGGCATTGAGGAGACAGGCTGCTTAAATGTAACTTCACCAAATTTGGTTTGAATCACCAAAGATCCAGCCAGCTATTGCAATATGAAATATCAGTGTGTCATTTTGCCTGATTTTATATTTATCCCTCTCTTTTAATTGTCTAGGAGTGACTAATGCTAGAAAATAGAGAGACTGAAATAAGGGTTCTTCAGAAATACCAGGGTAATCGTGCTGTACTTAGGTATTTTCACCTGATCTTGTTCCCTGGTGACTTCTGCAGCAAGAAAACCTCAACTTTTGGGTATTGTTAAATGATTGGCAGAAAGTGACAAAAGCAAAGACATTCAGGCATAGACCTAGTATTAATTCAAGCTGTGCAAATAATTTAACACACCAAGTGAAAGAGGTGAACTGAGCAGTTTCCACTGAGTTTAAGGACAAGGTGAAGAATTCCACTTTTCTTAACAACCTTAGGGAAAAAAAAAAAAAAGTATTTTGTAAGACTATCCATCTTACAGTAATTAGACCTAAGTCTGTTTAATAAGGAGAGTGTAAGGTCAGATACTGCATTTGCCTTTTTTACTGCCCCACCATATACCTTGTGTATCTTTACTGACCAGGTAGTCCCACTGAAATAGGTGGGACGATTGTTTTAGCACATGTGGTTCATCATGTGGGGAGTGGACTTTGTGAATAGGTCCTTCTGAATTACTCTTTTGTTAGTCTGCTTTCTGTACTGCTAAATGATGACAATCCACCTCACCATTGATTAATACAAGGGAAATACTAATAATTTCAATGGGAAAAACAAAAAACATGTAATGTGTAATTGCTGTCTAGTCCACAGATCCTCCCATTGTTATTTTCAAGTAAGGAGGATGCTCACCCCTAGTCAATTGCTAAGCTAGAAAAAAATTGTTAACTGCCTGGATGGTTGAAGAGAGTGAACCAAGTTATTCTGCTATTCAATGCTCGCTAGAGTTTGTTTTCATAACAGTTTAATTTGGCAGTAATTGAACTGGAGAAGCTGGTTTAGAGTGACAAGCATCAGAAAATAAATGCAATTTTGTGGTGATTAATGACTTCAGAAATAAGTGGCTTAGAAAACCTTCTTGGCTTTAACCATTCCCTTCAGTCAGGGTTATTGTATAAGCCTAGTTTGGCTCTTCTGTGATTTGTGTTTTCTGGGCATTCAGTCACAAGTTTGAATATCAGCGATTTTGACAAAATGATAACCATTTGAAATGTTCACTGAACCTGAAAATACAATGAGTAAAATTACTAGTAGATATCATAGACTAATGTGAAAAATTAATGTGGGTCAAACATAGCTATGGTTAACCTCTGCAACTTGCCTAAGACATGTAAAATATAGTCTTTCACTAAGCGATTGAAAACAATTGTAATCTTGAAATCTGATTCAAACTATAATGTGCAAAAATGCTTCAAAAAGGACAGTAACCTTTGTCAGTCACATTATAGAAAAGCAGTTGGTGAAAACAAGAGCTTTGTGCTTTCAGATCAGGGTCTCTTTTCATCACTGTAATAGAATTTCAAATGCACTTCCACACAAAAGGAAAAGACTATATCTTCCTATCCTTTATCTCCACCAAGACTGTGAAGTTTGTCTCCTAGGATTCCTCCTCAAATGGCCTTAGAAATTTTTGCATAACCTTGCCACATCTTCTACCCTAGTTGTTCTGTCATGGCCTTTACTACTCCAGACTGTTTTCTGCTTTCTCAAGAAGTTTGAGAAGAAGATGTCAATGAGAACTCCCACTGAGACTTCCTTCAGGTACAAGAAAGTTTAAGCCTTGTGTAGGAGAGCCATCATAAAAGGAAGGAGGGTTGAAAACTTCAATTTGCCCCAATTCCAACCCACCATTAATAAGTAAGTGCCTCGGTTTTCTGTTTCCGTATAGAAAGTTTTGGAAACTTACTCCTGTGCAAGCATAATTTTTGAAAGATCCTTTAAGGAAGCTATTAACTCTGCTGGCATATGGAGAATTTATAATTTCTGCAAGTGTTATATAGAAGAGACCCTCTCATGCGAGCATATGATGCCTTTAACTTGTGTTATGAAATCTGCCTCTATATCTGGCAATGATTTCAAATTTCCTGAGGTCTCTGTTTAAACTGTAACAGAACTCCCAAGCACAAACTGTCACTGAAGGGGAGCTAAAGTTATGGTATGTTATGCTTAGGTAAAAAAATATTAACAGAGTATTTTAATTGTTTAGGCAAACCAGACGTAAAGCGATGATGTGTACTTTTTCAAAAGCAGTCTTAGCGTTTACTTTTGTATTACATACTGATGCTCAGTCACTCCCTCTCTTCCCTATCTCCCAAAGACATTGTCTGATGTGTTTCTAAAATGCATTTTGTCTCCTGCAGATAACGGGCATTGATTCTGCTGGCCAAAATTTTTACCTATTAATTTTTTTTTACTGTTAATTGGAGGAACTGTGGCTCTTCTCCCCACCCCAAAGCCTCCCTTTCTTAAGAAAATCTATTTCATGGGATGGTTTTCACAAAGGATTGTAATCCTCCCAGTTGACAATCTCACCTCTGACCAACTACCCCACTTGCACCTCTTTTTAAACAGGTGGTTATGAAGTGTTTTGCTCTTTTCCCTTTGGAGTAGGAAAAGAATATTCTGTATGCAGGGGTTATGGATGAGTCTTGAACAAGTTAGGAGTGTAACATTGATGACTGGTGAAAATAAGGAAGGTTTTTTGTAGTGCTAATGCACATGTATCTAAATCACATACTTCCAACAATGTAGTTTCTTTGTAAGACAATATGTGTGGTTAGAGTTTGTTTTGCTGGAACTTAACAGTTATCATCTGGAATAAGTTCACAAAACACTGTGTTCCTGTGTTACCTGCTTCTATAGGTATTTTGGCGGTCAGTAATCTGACTTGCAGAGAGCTTTGGCTGCTCACACTCTTGTTCTCTCCGATACTGTTTAACTCTTCTACACATCTATAGCAAGTTCTACTAAGATATGAGGATAAATGAATGGGGTTTTTTTCCCTAAAAATCCAATGCATCTCAGATATTAGGGCATTATTGCTGAAGACTGTTTACTATGCTGCCCCCCTAAAGAAGAAGAATTTGTCTGAATTAAATGCTAAAAATAGCTCAGATAGTGTATTTTCTGTCAGGAAGCACAGCCACTTATGTAGGCCTGCTACTGAGGCTGGCAGGAGCTTGAATTATTTCTTTAAAAGTTTTTGTACGTTCTATAAGTTTATATGAATTTCCTTTCAAACTTGGGGCTTGTACACCAAGCTTTAAAAAGAGAAAGTGAATTATTATAGTCCTGTTATAATGGAAAGGTCGACCTTTATTATTGCTGGTCCTTAGAAAACCAGCATTATAACTTAAAAAAATGCAGCAAATAAAGATGTTTCCAGTTAGTTATGTTGATTCTTCACCACCTTCCTTTCTCCTCCTTGTAAAAAAAAACAAAAACCAAAAAACAAAAAAACCACACAAAACACTGTTTTAAGCAAAAGCTGTTTCTATCATATTATTTTTTTCCAAGACAGACACTCAGTGCATAGCCTTTTAAACAAGTACTTTATCCTTGAAAATTAAAATAAAATATTTTCATGTAATCCGTAAATTTTGTTATGAAACTTTACGGCAGCTATATTAAACAATAAGAATAACTACTATTTTGAAATTCTGAACATCTTATAATTAGACCAGCCTTTAAGAAATATTCAGAGTTCAGGCACATTAGAATGTATTCCACAACATGGAGACAGCCCTGACAGAGAAACATTATTCTTAGATTTACAATTAATTACCCTTATGTCTATACCTTGCGTTCAATTTGCATATCTTAAAAGTGCTGTAAATTTCATAGCACTCCCTTGTTATTTAAGATCATTCCGCTTTAGTAAAAGTTTCTACAGTGATAACTTCCTCTTGATTATGTAGTTGTGAGGTCAATAAATCTAGCTTTACTTTGCTCTACGATGCTATAATTTTACTCTTTTTGTGTGTTTTTCATTATTTTGCTCCTTGTTCCTCCTGCCCTCTCATTTATAATCCCCCGAAGAACCAGTAGATAGAGAAGTCTGGCTAGAAGACGAAGCGAGTGGTCAGATTCTCAGATGTTATCTTTTTCCCAGAACGCACTGGTACCGGGTGTCTGACATGTTCTATACATCTTTCTAGTGTCAACCTCATTAAACAAATACCACTTGATGTATAGCTCTCAAGAAATGAAATTTCATGCAATGAATTTGCTCTGTTCCAGCTTCTCTTCTTCCTTTTACTCCCTCTTTCTTTTCTACTTTAGGAGTAATTCTGTACATTCTTGATTTCTAGCATAATTTTACATGATGACTATTCATAATTTTATACCCTGAAATTTATCAATGTTCTTCTGGTATTTAAAGAAATATCCATGTTTTAAGCTCACAACTTGACATTTCCTACTTTCTAAACCAAGGAATCATGACCACTGGATATGATGTGATATAATATTCAGAATGTGGTTCAGTATGTTTACTTTGGTCAGATACGTATGTGGATTTTCTCTAAATGTTAGACATATCTGTTGCAACACACTAGTTGTAAATGTTGTAGTCTTCTATGGGTAATTACATATAAATGTGCTAAACTGTGTTTTATGGTCTAATTCAAGGTTAACACAATATCCTGTAAGCCAGAAGGACACTGAACACTTTGCTAGAATAGTAAATATTACTCTTATCCTTTTTTCCTTTTTTCCCCCCTTCAGCTTAAAAGAATTTTAAAAAGAAATATCTTTTCAAACTAAAATAAACCTTCTTTAATGAGACTATATATTATTTACAGAAAAATGCCACTAAACTCAATTAGTACTGGTCTCACCACTGGGTAGAATTGAAGTTGTTGAATTTTTTTTAATGTACTTTGTTGAAGTCATTTACTGAATCTGGGGCAATATTCTATTTTTAATCAAGTTTAAAAGTATAATGTATGAGAAAACAGCAACACACTGTATAGATTTCTATAGATGCATTGCTGTAAAAAATACAGAGACAAATGCATAAAGTTTATGCACATCTTTTCTTTTACTAAGAAAAATTGTTTGAGTGTTATTTTAAACAGGTAATTCCTTATTGCTGCCCCTCTGTATTATTAATTGGTAGCTTATTAGAGTTATTTTTAAAGTTATTATTACAGTCTTTTTCATTTAATATTTTACTATATAACACTATTATTTAAAACTAGTTTGCTGGATAATAGCAGCCATCCAAAACACTGTCTGTTGCTCAGAAACAGAAATAATAAAATAATAGAAAACAGAGCTATTGTATTAAAGTAATGACTAGCTATACTTCACATATTAAACAAAACTCAGCATACAGTATGTTTGAATGCTTGCTTATCGAGCGATCCAATCGTTGTGAACTTTAAAGCTGTATATTTATGTTTTTAAAATGAAAGAATCTGTTTTGTTTTTTTTTCCCTTGAGACATGATTTGAAGTTACAGGAAAGAACAGTGCAAGAGTTAACAAATATATTCATCTCTGCTTCTGAATTTCTCTCAAGCATTTTAATATATAAATAGTTTTGAAGATCTAAAGTAACTACATTTATCCTGCTTTTTATGGGCCTGATACAAGCAAGTGTTGAATATGGCAGTATTCTATTTGATTATAATTTAACATTTCTATTAAAATGATTTTTAAAAACCTTCCCAAAATCCCAATAACACTATTTCAAGGAATATAACATAGTAGTGGAGATTAGCTAGCCCTGGAATACCTTGGCAAAAGTGTTCAAGTAGCAAGAGTTTTTCTAGTCTTATGTCCTATATACATCTGTTAAATTACTCGGAGATCTCATTAAATAAAGCTAATGTACTTGTAAAACAGTAGGGAGAGACAGTATATCATTGTAACTGTTAGAAAGAGCCATTCTGGCAAGGAGGGAGCCAAGAAGGCTAGGTGTATGCTGGTCAGTGTAGATGTTTCTAGGCCATAAATCTTGGCCCTTTCCTGCCTAGTTATTGTGTATTTCTTTAGGTGAGAGATTGATTGTAGCAATGGAAGATGAATTTGCCCATAGACCCTTTCTTTTTTTTTCTTTATACTCCTGATGCCTCGCCAAGGTGATAATGTTTTTTTTTTTTTTCCTGCAATCATTTGTTTCAGATTAAAAGCATGAAACTGCATGGAGAAACAGAAGAAAGCTTGTCTCTGCAGTTAGGCAAAGATGAGGGCATGAAGATGTATAACTGTCCCAGGTGGGAGAAGAGTGCAGTTCACTCCTTCAGTATTTGTAACAGGTTTGTCTGAAGGAGAATGAAATAAGGTAAAATTTGAGAAAGAACCCTGACGTTTCTTTATTGTGCATTTTGAGCATGGTATTTTAATTTTTTAAGTATTGCTGAACTGTATAACAGTGCTACTAAAATATTCTTTACCTGTCTATTTACTGCTGAGCAAATTGCATAAGAACCGCACCTCTCCCTGTTTCCTGTTGTTGTCCCCCCGCCCACACGGCCGTTTATGCTACATGCTGAACATGGAGGGGAATACTTTTCAAGAATATATATATATGCTGAATTTATAAGGATCAATATAGTCACAAATGTTGTACAACATGTCAGGATATCATAAAAAGCAGGCAGTTCTATATAAAATACTAGCTTAATCTTGGAGATTTTAAAGCCTCATTAAAATGTGGATAAAGTCCATATATGGAATGGCAGCATTCAAAAGGTTGAAGTTGTATATCTGTGGCGCAGAAATTTTAACCATTACATTTGAATGTCAGTCGACTCATTTGATCACAGATGATATTAGCATGTAAAAAGTTAAGACAATGAGATGCATCGTATATATCATATAACCCAACAGGATTTGTTGTTTAAGATTTGGGGAGTGCGGTGCATAACCTTGGCCCTTAATTTGTGAAATCAGGGATTCTAAAATACAGATGATATGAGTGTCTCATAGCAATCAAATTTTACATCACAGGACATCCAGGCAAACTTTACAACTTCTAAGAAAAGACCTCAGTGCTTAACTGGGCGGAAAGATTGGGTGGTGCAGTAGCCTTTCCCTGCGCTGAAGGGGTGCTGAGAGAGCGTGGTTGTGGCTGGGATGGGAACCTGGTCAGCACAGAATAGGCACTTTTAAAAAACAAGAGGGCACATCTGTAGCTGCTAGCAACTTTAAGACTGAAAATTGCAAATATTCAGGATCTTGCACGTTTATGTAATATAGCTGTTCTAGCTTTGCAGATAGTTTCTTTTCACTAAAAGGTAGTATTTGATCATGCCTGCACTGTTTGCCAGATTTGCGGTAAACTGATAGCATGTTGTACACATCTGCTTGGCAAAGTTATCTGGTAGTAACAAATATGAGGATTCAGTGGTTTTTTTCATGCAGAAACTTTGAAAGTCAAGCAAATACTTTTATCTTGACCTTTCTGCAACGCTGCCCCATATTCGCTACTTGTCAGCACACGTTTGTCTGGAGTCATTCGTCACTGCCATCCGTCACTCCTCTGCCATTCCCATCAGTCCCATTATCTGGGATCAGGAGAGAGCTGAGGATGTAGCCTGAAGGATCATTAAACCTCAGCTTCCAGGTACTGCAGGTAGTCCAGGTGGTCTGTTGTTATTTATAATAAAGAAACAACACAGCAGAACTGCCTGGCAGTGGCCCATGAGGCCTAGAGAAAGGACAGGCTGAGGGATGTCATCACTGAAGGACAGCTAAAAGTGGACTTTCTTTCTCCCACACTGTAAGCAGAGAGGATTTATTGAACATCTGTTCAGTACATGGCTGGGAAGATTGATTAATTTAATTGCTCACACTTTGCTTAAGTAACATTTGAATACTTAATGTCAGGTTTGAAGGATATTACAACATTTACTCACACACCTTTTTAAAGAGGCAGAGTTTCTCATCGCTTTTTATCTCTTTTGAGGAACTTGCAATGCATCCCAAAACCTAGTTTGCCCAGAGGTCTGGGAAAACTGGAGCAAGCATGAAAAGCTGCTTCCTCTCATAAAAGCAACCAGTTATTTTTCACGTTTTTCTTGTTGTGGCAAATCAAAAATGTAATGAGGTTGGATCATCCTCACTGAATGGTGGTAATTTTCTTTCTGGTATTCAGGATAGAGACAGTTCAGCATGTTATATAGTTCTGTATCCTTTAACATAATATCATGGTCATATTGAAGGAGTAGCTGAGTTCAAGCCACAATAATTTATTGCGTGTTCTATTCAGAAGGGGTATTTGGCAAGAAATTCCTGAGATCCTCTCGAAGAACCCCACCCATGTACTAAGGGAAAAGCATTAAGCAGTAGAACAGTTAATATTGCTTATTTCTGTACATTTTGTATACATCTGATAGCCTGGAGATGAGGAGGCTCAGAGGTGACCTTATTGCAGTCTACAACTACCTGAAGGGAGGTTGTAGTGAAGTGGGAGTCGGCCTCTTCTCCCAGGCAACTAGCGATAGGACAAGGGGACACAGCCTCAAGCTTCACCAGGGGAGGTTCAGGTTGGACATTAGGAAGCATTTCTTCTCAGAAAGGGTTATTAGACATTGGAATGGGCTGCCCAGGGAGGTGGTGGAGTCACCATCTCTGATTGTTTAAAAAAAGACTGGACATGGCACTTAGTGCCATGGTCTAGTTGACATGGTGGTGTCAGGGCAACGATTGGACTCGATGATCCCAGAGGTCTCTTCCAACCTGATTGATTCTGTGAATTCTGTGATTCTGTGATAGTTTTCTCAGCTGCATAGCTCTGAAAAGTTTGTCACCAGTCTGACCAAATGTGATAAAATTCAACTGAAAGTATTAACGGGCACTTAGAGTATCTGGCACAAAAAACTAAACCTTTACCAAGTATACCACAGTTCACTATTTTTAGAACAACCAATTTTGATATTATTGCCCATACGTCTGGTAGCAATGTCTGTGACTACCAGCAAATGCTTATGGCTTAAAGATAAAGGTGAAGCTCCCTGTTCTGCTGCACTGTAGAACTGGCTTTGCATTTGTCACCATCAGATGTTAAACTGAGAAAAATCAGACTGATAGATAGTGGTTCATGTACAAAGACTGATTCTGTATGATTTTTTTTTCCATTCAAAAAGTGATTTTTTTTTTCTCATCCTCTATGCTCTAGTAAAGATGTTTTTTGATCTCTCTGTATAGCAGTTCATTTTAAGTCTGATATACAGTCAAATATTCTATTAGATACAAGATCTTTAAATATTTGTCTTGGTGTGTAATTTGCTTTGGAACTGTTAGCCCAATAAATAGTAAGTGATACTGACTTACACAGCTATGTATTTTTATTGTCAAAGATACCGTATATAATGTTCTCACAACAATGCTTAACTCTGAGAGGGTAGGGATTTAACACTGCTCTGTGACTAATTTACTACCTTCAAACATAAAAAGGAAAGCTTGGAGAGAGGCCTCATATGAAGCTGCGTAAAACAGAGCAATAGCATCATGTAGTGGTACTTAATAATGGCACTGGCATTTTGTTAGCACCTCTACAAAAAAAAAATTGTTCTTAGAGAAGGATAATCTACAGTCAAATCTGATTGAAGTCAAAAGAAACATTGGCTGATTTCTTTGAAAGATGCCTGTCTGTCCCTGAATTTGACTGTACACAATACATCCTGCAACAACGAGTCAGATTGTCAAGGCCAGAACCAGGTGCCTATGTTACTTGTATCCTTCTACATCAGTCATACTGTAGGGAGCAGACAATTAATTCTGGAGCAAAATTGAAAGTCAGAGGCAGAGTGTGAAAGAACAGAATGACAATAATAAAGTGCCCCTGCCTCACATTAATCTCCCTCACTTCAGGGCTGTCAGAGGCGGCCTGGCGGTGACTAATGCCAAGCTTTGCATACAGTGGTCACAGACATGAGCAGCATGCTCCCTTTACAGCATCCGCGATTCGCTTTGTTGAGTTTTTGACTCCTGCGGAATCATTGAAAAAACATAGCCGCTGGTCATAGGTAGCAGGACGAAGTTCCTTCATCATACACCTATTGATCGATGGGCAGTATTCCAGGGCTTGGCTTTGGGGGGGGGGGGGGGGGGGGGGGCGGGGGAAGGAATCCTGACAAATGCAGGGAGATTAAACTAACTTTTTGAATGGATGAGCTTAGCAGATAAGGGTTAATAAGTTTGGCTTTGAGGAAGTACATATCATGTGCAAGTCCAAGCATCAAGGCAAAATGATCCTGCACCTCTATAGACACACTAATCCATTAATATTGCAAAAGACTTTGATGCACATTTGGGAATTGTGTTCTATTGATTTTATTGTCATCTTTTTGCACAAATAGTAAATAGGCTAACATTTAAGGAACGGTGTAATTATTCCCGAAAAGCAAGACATCAATGTAAAGTTTATTGTTGTAGACCAGACATTTTGACAGGAATACTGTAATATCCCAGAGGTGTCACTGGGTTACTGAAAAGGTTAAAAATTGGTGCATTGTGTCGGAGAAGAAAGGCAGTAACAGCAAACAGCATTCAAAAAATCACAGGCACTTCTGTAGGAAAGTGGAAATGTGTCATGTAACAACATACGGCTTCAGTAAGTGGGTTACTGCACCGAGGAAGAAAGTGAAACACACCTAATGAAAACGCTTCCTCCACTATCAGCATTTCAAGGCTCTCTCTCATTATTTAGATTGCAAAAATAACTTTTCTCTCAGGTTGCTCCTTTTATGGTATGCGAACCCCACACGTGCTGATGTGTTGTGGAATTTGATAGGGCTGTGTCTGAAAATTTCATTTATCTTCTCTGATAATTGTAGGAGAAAATTCCCACATGAGACTTTGCTTGCTAGTCTATGCTGATTTTTTTTTTCCTTACTAGCCATGTGTACTTACACTAAATCAGGAGGACAATAGTATTTTTTATAGAGTGTTATTTGACAAGGAGAAAAGTACTTGCAGTCTTGCGTTATAGTTGACCAGCAGAGAAGCATTCATTAGAATCTGAATGAGAAGAGGGAAGGGGTATACGGCAATTTATTGTATGTAACCAAGAACAACATGTTTTATGTTTAAATATATTGTTGTTTAGCATTCTAGAGGACTAGGAAGGAAGCACATAGGTCCTCTTGCATACTGAATATCGTATGTTATTGGATCAGGAATTGAAACGTGTTTACAGTGACATTTTGAGCCTTGTGCACTGTCAAGAACTGTAGTTTTTTTCCTTTTTCTAAGTAAATTTATTTCCATTAACAACTTCTGAATCCCAGTTTTGGCTTAAAACATTTTCTTAGCATTTCTGATAGTTTTTTTTCAAGCTACTCAACTGGATATGTAATTGTCTTTTCTTCAAGAAGATAATAGGAAGTATAAAAAAATCTCTATCATGAACCATCGGTATGATTTGAATCTGCGACCCTAAGCACAGATCTTTAGTTCTTGTTTGAGCTAAAGGAGGAAGTCTGCTATCTGGCAGCAATGGCTTTTATCCTTCACTTGGATTAGCCATTTCATGTGTTGCAAAACATATTTTACAAGCATTGTACAAAAGCATAAGATCAAATATGCATATGGTATGTGCCAGGCATTTCCAAGGATATTGAAACGAATACATTTAACAATATGTCAGTCACTCACCTTGGGGGCTCCATTTTAAATGTCATTCTAGATTCTAGGTTATTTAAACCGAAAACAGTTTATGATAATGGTGGCATTTTGGGAGGCTGGCAAAAGGACATAGAAAGAAGCCACCCTGATTTGTGCATTATCTGCTAGGTCACTCCCTAGAGGTTGTTATTCAGGTTCCTGCTGGCAGAAGGAAGGTTTCAGTTTTACACACATAATGCCACTACTTTCTCACCAAGTGAGTTTAGAAGTAACTTTTTCAGTCTGTTCGTGGGTAGTCCTGTTCTCTGCTTCCGTAACCATCAATGAGAACAAGCAATGAAATCTAAAGACTGATCTCAACTGCAGACCCAGCAGAGCTGCAACTAAGAAGTGGTGAATATGGCATTCCCTGCTTTATATCCAGTGCCTCCGGAGTTTTTCAAATGAGGTGGAGATCTGTTTTTCAGAGCTATGTAAAATGTGTATGTAGCATGGTAGTTCTACTAGTTGTGGGAAGAGTTGCAGTTAGGGAGCTGTCAATCGAAACAGCATTGTTCAAAAGTTTTGAATAAATAACTGGTGTGTGAATCCTGCATCCTCAGCTGACCTAGATGTGGTAGATCTGATTATGTCAATGCTGCTTACTTTTAAATGCTTGTTTTTCTTTGTGGCCAATACATTTATTCTATTCCTTTTTAATTGTCTGAAAAAATGTGATTTCCCTATATTTTTCTTCTTTATATTTTATAGGGATGTGAGATGTCTGGCTTTCTTGCTCTTTTAACACAAGAAAAAAGCTGCACCTAGAAATTCTGGGTTTCGTTTTACAGAAACCGTGAACAACCTTATGTATGAATGAAAAAACAGCACTTAATTTGTTCAAGAAAACCAGCATTGCTATACAGAAAGAAACTAATGAATCTTGCTTTCTGCATGCTGGTAGAATATGTGAGTTCTGCTGACCTCAAATCACTCTCAGTTTAGGAGGCTATGAGGGCAGAAAACTCTTCCCAAACTTCCCACTGAAGGTGTATCATCTTGCAGCTTAAACAGCTACTTTGGCTACCGATGGGGACATACTGCTGATTCTATATCCATAAAATCTGGAGAGAATTCAGGGCACACAGACTGGTTTCCCTTCAGCCAAGATGAAAAAGCCTGAATTCTATCCTCCAGATTGGAAGATTAAGAAGTGCTGAGCTGCCCAGATTGCATTCTCACATCTATGCACAAAATTGGGCCTTACTATATTTATGTATCATTTTGAAGCAGGGAGAAATTAATGTGGTTTCTAAAATACTGTACATTAAGGATACATATAAAGAGAAGTCCTATAGAATTTTGGAAACTAACATATTTGCAAATAAGTATAGTTTTGCAGTAGAAAATGTTAATACTCATAAAACAAGCTCAGGAAAAGCTGCATCCTTTCAATGAGTATTCTTACTTTGCCATATATTACCATGCCGTGTCCAGCTCATATGGGCGCTATTTTGGTACGATCCATAAAAAAGCAGGAGCCCTTTTCCATAAATGGGGATTGTTCCCTATGTTTGTGACATAGACAATGCCAGTTACTTAAAGTGGTGTCTTCTCACAATATCCTGTTCACTATTAAATTATGTTTCTGCATTTTTTTTTTTCTTGAATACAGGGAAATGTAGTGAGCCCCTAAACATGTAGCCAGCTTTTGAAGGAAAGGCAAAGCTTCCCCTTAGATGTAACTAGTACCTTATTTTTGCTTGTGGTACAAATAGGAGGGATGTCACATGATCTTACTTGGAAATAAATAGTCTTTTTCTTAACTCTGTTTCAACCACTTGTTAGCAGTTTTCTCCTTAAGCCCTTCAGTGTGGTTTACAGGCAGCAGTGACCACCAATATGCGTTTGTATTGGACTTTGATTAGAAAGTAATGAAGAATGCAGAAAAAAAATTTCTGAATTACTAAATATTCATTAAATAAGATGTCAGGTCTTAAGATAATTCAGGTGAGAAGGGACCTCAGGAGGTTGTCTAGGCCAATCTCCTACTGTTAACTTCAGTATTTATGACTGGCCTTATTTAAGCACTCCTGGAACTTGTCTAAAATGCTGAACCTAGTTCTAACTCTACATTCATTGAGGCTATGGAGGTTTACCACTGAGAGCAGGGTTCAACTTAATGGTAAGCATTTCTTAAATGTCTGTCTTGAATCTGCCTTTGAAGGTTGCATTCAATGTATTCTCTCTGAAGACTTTTTCTTGGGTATGGATACAGCAAAGACAGACTTGTCTTTTCACTCAGCTTTAAAGGCTTCAGTTATGTTTGACAACATTTTATACTGAGCTTGGCTCATTCTCTCATAAGGAGAAAGTATATACACCTTGCATAGAAGTGGGCAGAAAATTCTGGCTACGTTTGGTTGCTATAGCAAAAGCCAATTCACTGAAAAGCAAGCCTTTTACTTATTATGTTGAAACTTGTACAGTAAATAAGTCTAGTGCCCAGTATGGAAATTTAGATCAAAATGGCAAAGGAAAATGCAGAACCAACTGCAGTGTGAGGCCCAGAGCATTTATATGAATATTGCCTATTTGGATTTCTCATCTTGTTTTCTTGTTCACTCCTACGATGACTCCCTCAGCCCCACAAATTCAGCTGTCTACTGATGAAATATTTTTGAGATTTCAAGTGTTTTGTGGCATGGAAAAAAAAGTTCATATCCATCTTTATCACCTCTAGATATGAAATATCATCTTATGTGGGCTGATGTCATGCTTCCAGAGAAGCAGCATGTAGCCATGCTTATTTGATGACCACATATCATCCCTGGAATATAGCAGAGGAGACTGCTTAGAACATCATGTGTTACTATTGAGTGAATTTCATAGCCCAGGCCCGGCACTGATACATTGCCATCCATCCCCTGCAATGCATACAGCAGGAGTATTCCATCTGCTTCTAATGAGGCATAGCGGGGGAGGAAATCTTAGATATATAAACAGCTCCCACATCACTTCTAGTTTTACTGGAGAACACCTTTGCAACAGTATTTGTTTGTGACAAGGATTTTTAGCTATTTGTTTATTATAATATCTGTGGATGTTGAACAGAACAGATTAGCCAGTTCCTAAACCTGTCAAGCTCCTTGGCTGAAATTATCCTGTACTTTCAGAGCCAGTTCCAGACCACAAATTCTTGTTGTAAGGGTCTTGCTTATATTTTCCAAAATGTAGATGATAATTTTGTATGTACCTATTCTATTAGAGGGATGATGCAATTTTAGCTAGATTTAACTCTAAACAAAGAGCAAGCTGTTCTTTATTTAATTCCAGTTGTAAACAAGTTATAGCAAAATATAAATGGAGGATGAAACAAAGGAACAAAAAATATGACTTTGTAGAGGCTTTCTTTTTAAATGTAGGTTTCTTTGTACAATAGAGCACTGCAATGCTTTTTTGGAGGGAAATAATTTACTGTGATGTGTATGAAATGGAATTTTGATAGACAGAATAAGCTGCAATCCAGTTCTAAACTATAGATTTTCAAGCAGATTGATGCAACAAATTGTTAGCAAATAGCAGTTTGCAATTTGATGCTAATTAGACATAAGGCAAATATGTGCCATGACAAATTAGCAGCAAACCATACTGAAAAGGATTAGCAAGAGCTGGCACAGAGACTGCTCGATTTTGCATACTTCCTTGTCTTAGTCTAGGAGGTCTCAGCCAGTTTTCCTTCTCTGTAAATAGGAAACCAGAGCAGAGATCACAGGCATGCTAGAATGCCTTTAATTGCATATTTGAAATGTTTTAACTCTCTCTTAATCCCATGGAGGCTTTTCTCCGTACCACCAGCTTTATTATCCTGGGAGATGATCAAGTACTTTATCCATTTAATATTATAACTAAATACATTATGAGGTAAGTAACTTACAGGGTTATTTACTTTAGCAAATCTATTGTACTTATAAGAAAAAGCCCCATTCTTATTCAAAACACCTTTGCTTAACTTCCTGCAAATGTGTTTTTCAGCAGATTTAATTATTCATTTCATTAATAAATTAATTTTTGCTAGAGGATTATTATAACATTTTTTTTATTGATGTGCACAATGCCCTTGTAGTAGTTACTCTAGATCAAACTCATCACGATATCCAGAAGTGATAATGCACTTGTGTTTTCAAACCAGAGTGAAGCAGGCAGGTAATTTTTAACCCAGTTCTTCAGACATATGCCTGAATACGAACATAGCTGTAGGTATGACTTCAGAGGTAAAGCAAACTGCTCTTGCATTTTTAAAGGGTGAGATAATTTTGTTAAGATCAAGAATGCTAAACAGAAGGCACAGTGAAAATACCTCATTATTAAATTTAAGCAGCTTATTGTTTCTTTATGTGGTTTGTTTGTTGTTTCTTTTTTTTAAATTAAGAGTTTCTGAGGTAGGCCATCACTTTCCCCAAGCTTTCAATTCATATTTGCTGATGCATACTTTGTCAGTTTGGATATGTAAAATGACGTGTTTATACTTCAAGGAATCATTGCGTAGATCAGAAGTTCTTAAACATTGTTTCTCTTTCCAAATCTGAGTTTCTAGGGCATAGAAAATATTTAACTTACTAGCTGATGTAAGATGATTGGTTGTCTAAAAACATATATATTTTACATTCCCAACATTCCTATGTCCATATATGGATCAAAAAAATTGTTAGAAATAGTTCAAAGGTGCTAAAACATTATGTGGTTAGATGTATACACACATTTCATTTAGCAAAATAAATGAAGTGGGAAAATAAAAGGATATTATGCACAAAAGATACTTCACTTCTTTCATAAGAGAATTCCTCAGACAATTTAAACCACGACCAATAATAAGTTTTGCCACAGTGCTGTCTTCACATATAAACAGTATGATAACACTATCAAGGCTTTACAAAAAGGCAATGAAAGAAGTTGTGCTGTTTAAAAGAAAAAAAAAAAATGGAAAAAAGAAAAAAACTAACCTTTTCTTGCAATTTCTGAAGGCATTTATATATTATTAACATAAAGGGCATTGTCCTGTAAAAACTTCTGTGTGCACTGAGGCCTGGAGAAGGTCCTACTAGTATCGCCATGCTGTGTCTCACTGTGAATGTTTGTCTGCTCCCTTTTGGCAATACTTTTGCCCACTTGCCACATCACATCTGAAATTCAGGCAGTGATCTTTATGCTGGTGCAAAATCTTAGAAAGGTTAATTGATTGCTCTCCTGGCACAAAGATATATTTCTTTTATGTTGTCTGTGAAGTATACTGGTGTTATGTTCTTGGTAGGCAGCTATTTGCGCATAACGAAAGAGTGTAACAACCCATCAATTGCTAAATTTAGACTAAAAATAGAACTAGTTGAAAGGGATATCGTTAAGAATTTTAGGATTAAATGCTATGTATAAATGATTGTAATTTCCTAAGGGAAATTCAATTCTAGTCAAATCTTTGCATATGGTATCTTCCCTTGCAAAAGCATCAGAAATTTTCTGCCCATAATGTAGCTCCAAAACACCCTCACTGCTCAGTTCCATGACAGCTTTTCTGCCAGTGCCTAAGCAGATTTTACATATTCATGTAGATACACTGTCAACCCAGATATTGCTGCTGTGGGCTTTGCTTATCCTTGCTGCGGTGGTGGTGCTGGCAAATCTTTATGTTTAGTACAGATGTTTAAACGCACCCCTCCTGTTTTGCTAGAATTGGTAGGTATAGACACTCTCGGTCTTCTGATGAGCTTTGTTATGGCCATTAGGGTGACTCCGGTGTCTCTGGGACATTCAGTACCTACTGACTGAAAAACTGATTTAGAACACTTTGAGAATCTCCTCTGAGCTAGTGACCACTTCATAGCCATGTTCCAGTTTTAGACCACCTTTACCTTCTGTAGCTAGAGGGTTGCTTTTTTGGGGAATGGGCTTGAATTTTTGCTCTACTCTGGTTTCTACCAAGTGGCTTTGGGAATACAAAGTGGCTGTGAATTTTTTTGAATGTAAATTTGTTTCTAAATAAGAAACAGAATATAAATATTTTTCTAAATAAGAAACAAATTTTTAGGAGAAGGGTGATAAATACTTGATCAAAATGAAACCTACATAAATTTCTTAAACTGGTGGAAAAACACAACCCCCCCCATAAAATAGAAAACACTTCTTTTGTGGTTTTGTGCAGGTTATTTCATCCGTCTTGGGAAAAGATAGTAGATGTTGGAGCAAAGTCATCCTGATAAAGCATACATATTATTCGAGAAATGTTTTATCGCTACTTAGATCATGGGATTAATAAAATGCATTGTCCCTAGGAAAATGTGTGCACTCATGGAGAACCTTATTGACATCGCTGCAATGAGGTAAATTCAAAAGGCCAGGTTTTCAAAACTGTTTTCTGAGATTGTGCAGGCAAATTTTGTATATTTGAAACAATATAAATTGGCATTTGCATGACATATTGTGACTGACTGTACACTTACCTAAGTTATTTGCACACTCATTTGTGTACAGATGTGAATGACAAATGTAGAAGTACTACAGATTTGACTTCCAAAGTCCTATTTGTTTCTGTCACATCATTGCATGTCAGGATGAGAATGCTGATGTGTTCCCTACTGTGTGCCGTGGTTAAGAACAACTTTGACAGGTTTACTTTCAAATCATTTAAGTTATCCTTATCAATATTATTAGGGTTTATAATACAGATGTTGTGATATAGTCTGACACTTATCCCAGACATTGAAATATTGTTGGTTGTCTGGAGATGCTGGAATGCCCATATAAACACGAAACATCTTATTGTCTTTATCTGCGTATCTAAAATTCATCAATGAATAAAACCGGAGAGGAATCTTTAAAAAAATAAACCAAAATATTATCCTGAGGTAATTTATAGTTGCTTTCTTTTATCTATTCAAGATGCTTGAATTCACTTTGTTAGCAAATTTCTCTTGACAAGTACACCTATTTATTATTACTAAGCATCCTTTTTAGGAATGTCTGAAATGACGTGTATTGTTTTAAATAAGATCATAGAGTTAATTTTTAACCACACAAGAAATACACTAACAATAGAGTGAACAAAACATAATTAATAGTTTTATACTGTTCATCAGGATAATTTTATTTGCTGCCAGCATATGTCAAATGCAAAAATGTTTTGACTTCAATTAAAAATTCTAAATAAAATTAAACCTATTGTCATTGAAAACGTAAAACATATATACTACTAGGTGTTGCGTGCATTCCTGAATATTTGCATGTCTACAAGCATGGAAGTACCAATGGGAGAGTAGGAGGTGTATGACAACTTTGCCACTTTGTTAGCAAAGGATAATGTAACAGCTGTTCCTACATCCACCTATTTATAGTGAGGCAGCATCCCTCTGTCTCCAGATATATATTTCATTATCCCCTAGAAAAGGGATTTAAAGAAATAACACCACATATATATTTTGCATTTTATAGAGAAATTATGATACTACAGCCGCTGATATCCCAGTATATTAGTTTCATGAAGAAACAATCTTATTCTTCTTTGTGGGTTTTTTTTTTCATTGCTTAGTTTTGGTTTTTTTGTATTTTTTTAATGTCTTTTTGTTTTTTAGAAAATAATTGCATCATGTTTCATGATATCTATGTTATGCGTGTCTCGCTAGACAGGACCTTGTTGTTGGCAGAGACCATGCTGTCTTACTGTCACAACAAAGGATATTTTAAACACCAGAGACGTGTTTCACCCTGGATTTGTGGCTGGTCAGAGTTCGAATTTGGCTACCAGTGCCACCTCACCATTTTGAAACTAAAAGCGTAACCTAGAGGAGAAAAGTAGTATGTGTTATCTTAAGCTCCTGTTTAGTAAAACACTTAAGTGCTTATTTAGCTTTAAACATGCCTGAACCATATTAATTCCTTATTAATTGCTGATTTGTTAATTTTAGTGGATTTATTAATTTGAAGACTTAAGAAATGAAGAGCCCCCATAGGATGATAGGACTAAGAAAGATCCATACTGAATAACTCAACTAGTTCACCTAAGGGCTCACAGCTCCCTGTTTACTTAGGCACACACTAACATGCATATTTCCTATGTAGTGTACTACAGTCTATGTTAAAAATCTCAGATTATTTGCAAGCAAGCTGGTACCTTTGATGTGATACAGTGCAGATCCATGCGAAAACCCTAATGTCCTGAAAACTGTATGCTCCTCAGAAGGTACACACTAATGGGGATGTGTCAGTGTAGTCCTCCACTGTGCTCCATCAAGAAATACTATGGATAATATTACCAAGCTTTGTAATATTAATAAGACTTTGGAATTGAAATTATGTTCAGCTCCTTTGCCTACATTGCTTAATTCTGAAATTGACGGTTAGATAAGCAGCAGATGGTAGAGACTTTTGCAAATGCATAGTATTTTCAAATTAACTTAAATACACTGTATGTGACTGTGCCATAAAACAAAATTGTAAATTGTAGATATGTAATGGGGACTGTAACCTTTAGTTTTCTAGATGTCAGTTTTGCTTTTGTTCTCTGTTCCTTTTCTGGAACAGAAACTCTTTATCAGTTTGTGAATTTAGATTCAGCAGAAACAGGGGAAAAGAGATTATCCAGATTTAAAACACAAGCAACAATAATAACAATTTTAAAATACTTGTAAGAGGGCATATATAGTAGGAATAGGGAAATAATCATAAACAATACTTCTCAGGCTACTAGAAATATTTACATATATCAAGGAATGGGCCAAGGAACAGACAAAACAGCTTGATAAAATGTGTTTGGACCCTTGGAAGAATAACAGAGAATGGAGAACTGGCCAGTATCAAGCATAGGTAAAAGTGAACAGGGGGCTCCCAGAGACTCAGGATTAATGATGATCTATTCAGTATATTTATTTGCAATGTAAAGGGTAAAGTAAAAGCATGTAAGGAACGCAAAGTAAAAGGAACAAAAATATAGATGACAACAGTTTTTCCTTAGTCGAGTCCATAGAAGCCTCTGAGGAATTCTAGAGATCTGATTTAGGCAATTAAGGAGCAGAAATTAAAATATACTCAGTTTTGACAAATTTCCTACAATGTAAATTGTATAGAATTATTTTCAGTATTCATAACCATTGATTGAATTGTAAATTAGCTATAACTACTTGATAGAAAGAACTTCAGTGAAATTCAGATCCTACTGAAGTCTCTGGGAGTTTTGCCATTTCTTTCATTGGGGATAGGGTTTCCCCATGATCATCATTACTGTAGACAGCTCAATAGAAAAGGCTGCTTAGTTCCCAGCAGTGGTCTTAGCAGCAAACAAAATGGTTGGCTGAATAAAGAATGGTTTGGAAAATAATACTGCAAATATTATGATACCTATCAGTGATACCCTCTTGCCTTGAATACACTGTTGAATTCACACATTTCTGCTTGAAAATATATACATCATAAACAGAAAAGGGTACAGGAATAGTCATAAAAAGTATCCAGAAGCATAGATAAATTTACATACAAAGAAAGAATGAAAACAGGAGAGCTTATTTTAAGTGAATGAGACAATGAGTAAGATTTTATAGAAAATGGGCGATTTACACAAGGTAAATCTGATTTCTTTCTTGTCTTTGTCCCATAGTGCAAACAAAGAGATGTGCCAACAAATTGAAAATTGATAAGGAGGAAGTTTTGATGTTTTGCAGAATGGGACTTACAGATGAAGAAATCGTTGGAGTGAAAAGTGTGGCAGGATTAGAAAACAAAACTAGACATCCATAGTTGCAAGGCAGTTCTCACAGATGCAGTGAAATAAAGTAGGAAAACATGAGCTACCAGTTATCCTATGACAAATTTTTCAATGGGTCTCCCTGTGGGATATTGGTGATTTTGATTTTCTTTTCAACAAAGCCTGGAACCTGTTCGTTACGGGTGGTAGGGTGCTGAGCATACTGCTGTGACTTGTATGACTTCTCCTTCCTACCTTCGATGTCTCCTTCCATCAGCACGGGGCTATAATTTAGTACAGGTTAGGAGAGAGCAAGAGGGGCTGTGAGCGCAGCCTCGCAGAGCAGTGTCAGGAGGCTGGGTCTTAGGATCGCTTGGTAGAAGAAAGCCTCTGCTCTGTAAGAGGGAGGTCCTCCTGTGATAAGGAGCTCTGTGGAAGTCTCTGGGCTGACGGAGGATTCTTATTGCTCCATCAGTGGTCAGGGAACCTTCAGCCTATGACGGAAAGCAGGATTTACACTTTTATGTTTGTCTTTTGTGTTTGGACAGAATTACAGAATCACAGAATCAATCAGGTTGGAAGAGACCTCTGGGATCATCGAGTCCAACCATTGCCCTGACATATAAATAAATAAAGTCCTGAAGCAAAGACTATGGACTCTTCTAGACATTGATAATTCCCCAGGCTGGTAAATAACTTTATTCTCTCAATGTTCTATTTTAGCTTTTCAAGTAAAACACATTCTGATTTTTGTATTTCAAGCAATGAATTGACTAATGCTTCTGCCACACAATGTAGCAGGAGTTGGTTTGTAATATCCAGATGCTGTCAATGAGCAATTTTTTTTTTGCCCACAAAAGTGTCTTTCAGGCATTATTTTTTATGATACAATACAGTTTCTTATATAAAATATTAGAAACAGCTTAGAGTAGCTAGAAATGCTTAATGATTAGGGTGGTACACAGCTGAAGCATTACCAGTGAAATAGCTTACTTACTGATTTGTTGCCAGGTAGCGAGCCAATTAGCAGTGCTGGTTATTATTTACATTTCATGCTATATATCACTGAAATTGTGTTGTTGATTTATCACTTATATTGTTGTATTGTCGGCATAATTTATTCAGATCATGCTGAGATACCAGGGAAATTAAGTAATAAAGAGAATGGCATGGAATATGTCTGTATTCAGAGATATTTACTTTGCTTTTAATGAGAATGCATGTTCAGTTAAAACATAGATCACTTAGGTATTAAATTAGTTTTTAAACAAACCTGTTAAAAGTTTATACCTTGTATTTTCTATAATTAAAATGGCTTGGTTTTGATTCTAATCTGGTTATTACTGTTAAATAAGTCACTTTTTGCAGATTAGCTTAAATAGCATACCAATTGTGCTAACTTAGTTGATTAGAGAGTTGCAGAAAGCCATGCTAGGTGATATATTATTGAGGTAGCCAGTGTCCTTTATGTATTTGATGCTACTTTAATTTTTTGGCAAATACTAACATACCTTTTTATTGGAAATCCTTCTTTGTTGCTTGTATTTTTACAAAAAAAATTGAAAGCAAGTCTATATTTTACAAGGTGTAGATATTTTGGTTATATTCAGCTGACCAACAAAGGTGCCATGTTGGCTCTTGAATGCTTTTTGTACTTTTTTTTTCCTTAGATGGTAATAGAACTTTTCTGAGGTCTTTGTATAGCTTCATTTTATAATGTCTTCCTTTTAATCATCCTGGCTAGTCCTTTTAAAATATTTTGGTTGTTTAATAGGCTTATATTTGTTCAGTAGGTTGGCTCTGGTCAAGAACGGTTCTCTTGAAAATGTTCTATACAGGAAAAAATGGCCTGGTAGTTGCAGTGGATGTGCTTTTCTGTTATGACAATGTTGTTTCTTCACAAATTTGTGAAAATTAACTTTCACATTAGGCAATAATTCAAAGCAAAGTGAAAGAGGATATTGTTTTCCTTAAGCTATTAGAAAAAGCTCTTATCTTTTTCAGTTACCTTTGCCTTTAGTTTCAGTTTATTTTTTTTTTTTTAAGGATAGCTCTAACACACATGTAGAACCACATAAAACACTTTGTTCTAGTCTCTCTCGATACAGGAATCTTCTTAAAGTGACCTTTGCTTAAACAGCTCTATTGACTCCAGCACTTGAATTTTCTGCCAATCCTGTGGCATGCTTTTCCATTTTCACAAGGCTGCTTCTTCACTGTGACCCTCCTGGGTATGTTCAGACCTGAGAGGCAAATAAGCCCAAGGAGCAAACACCAATAATCTTCGAACAACCATCTTCTTTTCTGTTTGCTAACTTTTAGTTAATCATTTTTGCATATATTTGGCATGCTGAAATTTTTATATGCCTTCATCAATCAAGGGGGGGAAAAAGTTTCTGTTAAACTTAAAGGAAAGAATCCTGAAAGTGGATCTTTTTAATTAAAGAATCTCTGATAATCCTCTGTATGAATGTTGATACAAGGGTGTGTGATCAGGGTGTATGACTTAATGTTTTGGTAGCAGGATGAATGAAAAATGTCAAGGAAAAAATAACTGTTGAGGTAGAAACCTTTTTGTAACATGGCTCAAACCTATTTGGGTTAATCCCGTGCCTTTACAGTAACGAAGTGTGAAGGAAAACTTAAACGATACCTGTCTCATGCTTGTAGTAGGAGGTGTCACATATTTTGTTTGCAATCAGTAACTGAAGTACAGCACTTGCTGGTAAGTAGGTGTAACAACAGTTTCAGCAGTTGAAATTGTAGATGTACTATGGTTTTTGTGTTAAGCTCTAAGTTAATGGTCTTCAAGAGTACAAGGTATGTGCAGTCAGGCGGATTACCTAGAGGCTGAAGAATTTTACACGTTAAGAATTAGCAGACCTCTAGTAAAATATTTTAGCTTTATCATGTTAATAAGCAAAGAAACTTCATTCACTTATTTTGACAACTGTAGTTTAGTTTCAATCAGAAATTATTCATGAAATATGAGTGCACTTAAGGCATATTTTATGAAAATACTGAAACCTAAACTTGAGACAGACAGCACTGCACGATAAGAGATTGGGAGCGTGTGTGTGTGTTTGTGTGTCTGTGTGCAGAAGATGGAAATACCTCCTTTATTTTTGCCATAAGATCTGTGAATCATTGGGAGTAAGTGATGCTCTGCTACACAGGTTTACTGTGTGTCTGCTATGAAGATTTCAGGAGGACAGCAGGTTTTCTGCTTTCCACATTTCTCCTGAAACCTCTGCATGTCATTACACAACTGAAACAGAATACATGATGGGCTGTAGGAAGATGTAGCATTATTCCATCTGTGAGAGAAAAAAGATCACTTAACGTGCTCTTAGCTGTGTTATTTGAGATTTACAAGATCTCTTCTCACTTGAATGATAAATGTCAAGTTCCCACAGAACTCATGCCTTATTCTCTTTAAATATAATGGAAAACATTTGTCTATGGCAGTTAGTGGTTTTTGTATTTTAATGTTATAATATTGATGAAATTAAAGTTCTTTATTTTAATGTTATTTACTACAAAAGTCAATTGCTTAATCCAAAGCCGATTCCTTTAGGCAGAAAATATGCTCCCCCAAATTCCAGATTTTTTAGTGTTTATCCTCTTGAACTTGGATAACGTGCTCTATGTCTTAAACTTCACTAGTTTGTTTCAGGATTTCATTAACAATATTAGAAATATTAACATGTTTCTGGAGTTGTGTGCTCTTCTATGCTACTCCTGTTAACATGTGATATTGTATTGCTCTCAGTTTTCTTAGCTACAATGAATTGTCAAATTGCTTCTTGGAGAGCTGAATGACAGCTTTCTTTGATCAGATCTCTTCATCCTGCTGAAGTTACTAGTTGTTGGTGATAAATTAGTGGATTATTTTGGTACTGTGTTTCCATGTACATGTGGGAATAAGTACCTATTCTGTGAGAACACTAAAATCTCTGGGGTTTTTTTTGTGTGTTTTCTTCAAAGTAGCCTTACTAATCTGGAAACTTGGTCCCACTGGGTGAAGACCAAATGAACAGTATTACAGTTCTGCCCTCAGCCACACATGACCTGTTCACAAAATCCAGAGGGAAGGTGTAAATAGGAAGTGTTTAGCACCTATGAATTGTTAGCTTATTCTTCCCAGCAGGGTGATGTGCTCTGGATATGAACAAATCAGTCTCTACTTTATCTTCTGCACCTCATGCTCTTTGACATCACCATAAATTCATTTTGTATTTTTATGGAGAATTCCGCTGACTGTGGAAGAGAAGTGACATGGCATTAGCGGCCTTGGTACAATTTTATTTTATGCTAACTGTAAAATTCTATTTTTTCCCACACTGCTGTAGTTCTAGGGCTCCTTTTATCATTTTGGTATTTAAGCCACCCTTGCATGATGTTTTCTGTTTGTTAAAGCATCAGTGATCCTTTAACTTATCTGTGAAGGATGATTGTGTTGCCATGTGTCTGATTCTGCTACAGGGTCTTTCTCAAGTCTTATCACCACAAAATATGGGAAAAAAGCCCTTGGAATAAAAGTCGTCTTTAAAATTGTGTGACTTTTCCTAGCAAGTGCTCATGCTATAAAAGCTGTTACAGAAAGAGTTTAGTTTTTGTAGTTTTCTGTCTTAACGTATCCTTCAGGAAAAGAATATCTTCACATCTCTTAGTGGTGTGATAGCTTTCAAATGTATTGTTGTCTGAACCGTTGATTAAACAAAATGGTGCTGATTGTAGCAGGGTGGCTAAATGTGGACAGAAGTGGCTATTGCAGTCTGCTCACTAAGAAGTCATTTATCAAAGTTTTATCTGATTTCAGAGGCATTAGATTTATCATTCACAGTTTATAAATGGCATGTCATCAGGATCAAACCGAAGCAATACCTTACTCAAGTGCTGATGTAAAGCAAGTGTAAACATCTTCCGCAGACGTACTGTGTCCTTGCACTAGGAGGTATGTCATGCAACATATAATTATAGCAACCTTTAGTATTTTAGTTTAGTTCTAGAGTTACTTTTTTGTTGTTGCTGTTTTGGTGATCCAAGTTTGATTTCTGCTCCTCACCCAACCCAAAAATATTTACGATTTCACTATTGGTGAGAAAAGCATAGTGATTTGGTACAATGTATAGAAATAACTCTGGAAAAGGTGAAGATGTCAGGACCAGCAGCTCCCTGAGTGCCAGGAGGTGTTGGGGGGGGGAGGGGGGGAGGTCCCAGGAGGTGGCAGGGCCTCATGGCCAGGGCTTATCCCACCACCCCAGCCAGGGAGCACGGCAGCTGGGGACAGCCCCAGCCTGCGGCACCAGGTGCCTCCCTGGGGATGGGACCAGCTGAGGGTTGGGCTGGATGTCAGCCTGCTGAGTGGGGGTCAGGATCAGGCCCAGTGAGGGGAACTGGGGTCAGAGACAGCCCTGGCATGGCCACACAGGACCAGGGAGCCTCAGTGCCCTGATGGCAGGTCTCTTTCCCACTGAAATGGGCAGTTTATCCAGAGTGTTTCCAGACCATACCTACTTATCTGATGAGCAAGGAAGTTAAAGACATACCACATAACACTACAAAAATTTACGGCAAAATAACTGATGCACATCCACGAAAAGGATTTAAAAGAAGCCTGCCTGATCTGAGAAATAAACTTGCTGTGTATCCCAGCCTGACTGAGAGCCTTGGGTTTGGATGGTGAAACCCTTTGAGATTCAAGTGCAATAGGGAGGGAGTTTTAATAAACTTATAAAAATTCATTTGAGTCTAAATTAGCCTTGGTTCTTTAACCAGCCTAAGAGAAAAAGTGCTAAAACCCCAATAAGACAGACACGTTGACAACTTGCTTGGTTTTTGGGGTATGTTTTAAAAATTTTAGCACCCAATTCTGTATTTGCAAACTTAAACCGCAAATTGTTTATTGAGGGTGAGAAGGTTGTTTTATACCCTTGAAAGCATATACAACTTCTTTAAGTGATTATGAAGGTAAATCTTATTGTCTAGGGAAATGACTTCTGCACAGCTATTTCTTTTATTGCTGTGCTGAATGTGAAGGCATTATTCAGTTTAATAAATCCTACTGTATCTCTCAGTCTGTGTAGGCTGATATAAATATCTCCAGTTATGTCATATTACCACCTTTGTACAGCTAATGTTACGTTCTTGATGACTGGTAGCTGATAAATGCAAAACCTCATTTGGTTTGTGAGTGATTGAACGCTAACACTGTTTAGATTTCTTAATATACTTGTATTAGCATGAATAAGTAATGAGCATGCCAGGCTTTTTTGAATATTTGATTGTATCTTTATAATGGATTTGTGTCTCTCCTTTTGTGCTAATGTCATTGTAACTTTGTTGGTGTCATAACTCCAAACCTTAGCAATCGATCTTTATCAGAATATCTTAAGTCGATTACCCTCTCATGGCCAAATTACTGTGTCATAATACTTTTATAAGAAAAGTATTCTGCATATTGCATTTAGGATACAAATAGGTACTAATTCTATCTGCAGTATATTCCTCATTTCCTCATTGTGGCTTCTATTAGTGTATTGATCAGTGGCTTTTGTTGTGCTGTCTCTATAAGCATACATGTATGCATACATGAAACATCAAAGCTTCTATTAATTCTACTATTTATTAATAGACTAGCTGACCCTTAATACTCAAATTCAGCCATCTTTCATGTGCTCTAGACTTCTGCTACTTATGAAAATTAAGACCTAGTGTTTACAGTTTCTTGGAAATGATCATCCATCATTTTGGATAGTGATTATTGTTTGTCAAGAGACTTCTGGTTATTCTAATACACTAAAAAAATATGTACATGCAGTACAGTAGATTTTCTTTAATCATCCTGCATCATGTTTGCTGACTACTCATTCAACAAGTAAAGGAATTGAAAGAAAGGCTATTTTGTTGGTAGTTTCTTAGTGGTTCCCAAATATACATTGCTTTTTCTATGAAAAATACCTAAACAGAAGACTACTAGACCAGTGATACCGGCACAGACAGGGTATTGCCTGGGCATCTAATGTTCTGTTGCTGTGCTTCTGAATATATGCTTCTGCTCTAAGGTGCCAAACTTACCTGAGTCACCCCTGAAGCAAGATTTTTGATTAAGAAAATTTTAAAGCCTGTTCTGTGGACTTCGCTTCATGACAGACTTAAAACGCTGCTGCTTCATGGCAGATGTTGGACCCATTATTCTGGAGATGCATAGTGGAAATCTGATCTGTAGTGCTACACATTCTGTACTTCTGCTGTGTTACTGGTATAGCTGAAACATGGATCCAGCTGCTGTATTTCAGTACTTTTATCAGAGGAACAAGTATGCGCTGGAATATAGGACTAATGGAGGTGGATCTGCCCCCTCCCCTTTCCTTTAAAATCAGCTAGCCAAAATGCTTCCCACTTTTAAAGCTGTATTAATCAAAATACACTAATAATAACGTAAAACAAAATAACTCTGTCGCAAGGCACAACAGAATTGCTGAATGAGGGAAAAACACCACAAAATGGGATTAAAATAAATTACTCCTGCCTGCCAGAGACTGGGAAAGAAGATGGTCCTATTCTCCTATTTTGCTTTTCAGTTCATTGGCTTAGTGGCTTCTGAATTAAAACAAACTTCACACAGTCCTCTCTGATTCCTGGAAAATTTCTTTCTGTCTTGGCTCCAAGGCTTGGATCAGCTCCATGCTGCTGACAAACCCCTTCTTTTCTTTGAAAACTTCCAATCTGGCTTTTGCTGCAAACTGTGCCCCTGCTATCCCCACCGTCCTGCTCTACCCACTGCTCATGGGGGTCTGCAGGGCTGAATGCTCAGTCACTTCAAGGGCGGGTGCAAGCTTCCTCTCTTGCTTCTGCACCAGGTTTAGTTGCACAAGGTTCAATCTGATCACAGTACAGTTGTCAGAACAACGTAATCAAGTAGCATTCCGCTTTGCTGGCCATCCACAGAACATCATAAACATACTGTTTGCAGTCCTTAGATAGTAAACTGTGAAGAAAGCGATCAGATTGTTCTCTCTGTCAAGAACTGTCACACTGCAGGATGGGTAGAGCATCTTGGTCCACTTTGTGTCTGAAAAAGAGAGCATGGTATGTTAGTAATGGTGAATTTTAATTTTTTTTACATTATGTAATGCAAGAGAATGTTGTGATTAACACAGGGAAACCTGAGCAAATGTCCTTCATACCCCAAAATATAGTCCATCTACACTGAAGGGAGTAAAAATACTTCCTGAGAGTTTGGTCCTTGTTTTCCTTCTAGATCCTTGTATTCTAGAAAGAAGTTATTGAGTGTATTTGCCAGTAGTCCATGTAGGTCCATCATTTTTTTTTCCTGCAGAGTTGAAACATGTGCTATCAAGGTGTGTCAAGACAAGCCCACAGGACTGTTGCAGAAAGCCATAATGAAAACATCTGGAAACACCTCAGACTTTCACAGACTCATCAGTAATTAGTCCAAAGATGAAACTTTGTGAACCTTCCTCACCTTTTTTTTTTTTTTTGAAACTTGCCACCTTCTATTAGGCTAGCAGTCTCCATTCCCTAATCATATTCGCATTATCTGCATTCCCACTTGCACACAGTTTATGCAGGCCTCTTTCCCATGAATCTTTATTCTGTGTACTTATGTCCCACTTTTCAGACATAAGCAGCATGCTTTCTGGGTCAGCAGCAGCTCACACAGAGTTTTACATATCTTGTCCTATTAGAACAAGCCATACCTTCTGTAGTTTAGTAGAATTATGTAGGAGAATCAGAAGGGTCACATCTCCCTCTGTTTTTTAACAGAAGAAAATGAATGTGGTATAGTTCATATTGATGCCAAGTACATAATCATATTTCCCTCCTACTTAGGAAACCTTAGCCTTAGAATTTTATGTTAGATGAGCAGATGCATTACATGGGATGTTTTCCAGATTGCTTTTTAAAAATCTGAGTCACTCAGTATTTGCCATGCAAAGTCCTTTACTCTCTAATAATGTCCCTAGACCATTTGAATATGCACCAGGAAACATGCTGAGCAAATTACTAGATTGACTAGCAAAGTTTTAGTAAAGTTTGTCGTTCAAGTTAACAAAGTGACATGGGTGTAAAAAAAAATTCTAAAAATATGGTCTATATTTGCACCTGTTTTTTGAAAAAAGCCTTGCATTTTTGCTTCACAGAGTATGCACAGCTGTGACCTACATGATAGTGTCATGTGGACCAGCTGTAATGATGTGAAGGTTTCATAAACTTACTCATTTGAAAGTGGGATAAATAAAATCAAGCTAGTGGACAGTTTCAGAGCATACCTAATTGGACAAAATTTCAATATCACTACCACTTTTCTGCAACATTTTGTATTTGCTGTGTTGAGCATCTCTGCATTAAGCCGGCTGACTTTTGTGGATCCCCTTCTTAACAGTATGTACAATGCAAGGAGTCATCACTGGGTGTTGGTCAGCTGTGCAGGGTTAGCTCACAGGTCCTTGTCTTTGAGGAGGTATGTTGCAAGTAATATTAAGAAGTTTACTTTTTGTGGTTGACTCTTGATACTTATTACAGTTTACCATGTAAATACCTTCTCATGCATGATGATTTCAGCAATACTTATGTTTTATCTCATACTCCATTAATTCTCTGAAGATTTCAGTTAAGTTCTGTCTGGTGAAAACTATCTGGTCTGTTAAGTTTAGAGAAAGAATTTCAGAACATTTTGTAAGAACATGTTTTTGGTGAACTGTGTGTGTATGAATTTTGGGAACAAAAACTTATTCACAATGGTGTATGGCTTAAAACAGCATGATAAGCATGTAGCTCACAATAAGACTTATCAAATCAAGTTTTCTACTGCTATATCCATATACATATAGCTCCCCTTTCACATCTGCTTTGTATTTTTGTATTTTCCCAGCACTTTCTGAGCCACAACTCCAATTGTGGTTTTATTAAGTGAGCTAGAAATAGATTGCACTAGGTGCAGGTGAAAGCGAACTTTATGATTGTCAGAGAGTAAGGACAACTTTACCCTCTGATGTAATGTTATGCTTCTTGTCTTCCTAAAATGAAAAAAAAAAAAGAAAGGATTTTCTTTTCTTCAGGGGGCTTTGCCTATGAGAGGGCTTTACGAGGATATACCCTTGTAGAAATTCTTTCTGAGTATCTTCTTAAATGTTAACAACCAAAAGATACAAACTTTAGAAACAGGAAAGAAAAACAAATTTCTTAACAAGGGCATAGTGTTTCATTCATGCTATTTCAATACTTATGTTAAATGAGAGATTAAAAGCTGCGTTTTTAAAGAGAAGGCTTGACAATGCTCCTGCTTACTTAAGTGGTACAAGTAAACTTCCTAAGAAGCCTCTCTAGGCTTGATGTCTAACATATGTGACGAGTACTGGAAACTTGTAGCATTCATGTTTCAGAGCAGACATTTTCACTGCTCCGCCTGGTAAAACCGATCATGGCATTGTTCATTGCTAGACCTCAGCCTGACTCACAAAGAGCATAAATACGGGAGTCGTGCAGGGAAAGCTCATTCTTTTTGAATATTTGTCATCTTTAGTGTTTGATTTTATTCTGATTGATATCTGTCATATCTGGTGAGGAGAAAGACTACCTGCTCTTTTAGAGAGAATGCCTTTCTACAATGTGCCTTCTTTTGGGACACAAACTATGTGGGAGAGTTACAGGCCTTGAAAACAAGACCCAAGTGGCTGAGGGATTATAAACCTTGGAGTCAGGCAGTTCTAGATTCCTGGCTCTGCAGCAGCCCACTCTGTGAGCTTTCATTTATTTCCCCAGCCCAGATATAAGCCGAAGATTATATTCTAGAAATAATATGCTCTTTTGTTGGCTGTTATTTTTTTTTTAACTTAACTGTATTATTCCTGTAGAGGACTTCTCTGAATATTGCCATGATACCCCACCTCCCGAGCTGGAAAACTTTGTTTAATTCAGTAGTATATTAGATGCATTAAGTTTGAGACTTAGTGGCTGTTTTCCCTAGGAGCTTATTGATTTGTATATTGCAAACTTGTGTGGGTGAGCAAAGGACTTTTTTCTCAAGTTCCTCGGTGTAGTGGTTTCTCCTATATGTTTCCTGCTTGAAAATTGCTTCTCCTTTTGATCACTGAAAGACCATTATTAGCTTTTCTTTTACTCTCATGATATAAGGGCATTTTGGGGGAAGTTAATTAACAGTCTGTCCTTCTATATTCAGAGGTTTTTAAAATCTGTTTAGTTCTTGGGGAAAGCATATATTAAAATAGAATATTGCATGGAAAAGCCACCTACAGATATTACTTCTGAGATAAAAGACCTGATAAAGGAGCCAGTGACTTTCTGTCTTTTTTGCTTGGGAAATGTACACTAGGCATTTCCAAGGTGATTAGTGTGTTATAAATGCCAGAGATAAATGGTCACAAGAAACTGCTGCAAACAGCAATAAGTATTGAAGTAAAGGCTTAAATGATCCTCTCCTACCAGCTTCCCCTTGTGATTCACTCCCTGTGAAAGTGCAACTTGCGGGCCTGCCTGACCAAGCTAAAAAGCTCATGTATAGAGCTTATGTTATTTTCTAACCACCTAGCACTTCTATGCTTTCATTTTATTTAAAAATACGTATCACCATTTAGTGGCTCAGATTATATCGATACATTTGTTGTAATGTTGGCAGCATTCACTATCAAAATGTACTCACCGTTTGTGGGGAAAAGTCATAATAAGGCCACAAGTAATGGAAATCATAAATGACACCTACCAGTCACCGGAGCCCTGCCTGCATGTACAGTCCTGCCTGGTATCCAGAGTCTGTCCCAGATCAAGTCACTTGATCAGCAGTTCTTGTTGCTTTCTCTATGCCAGCTGGCAGATTACCAATAAGAATGAATTATATAAAGTGGGAATGATGGTATTGTTGGCACCTGTCGAGTAAGGTAAAGTCTGTTTTACTTACAAGCCACAGACTATGGAAAATTGACCCTATCCCGTACTGCACCTCATACCTGGGCATTTTTTGTATTTGTACCTGGAAGTCTGTGTAACTTTGGAAAGGAAAGCAGTAGTCTAGATACAAGCCTGGTTTGAAGCAGCTTCTTTCTTAAAGAGGTGTTGTAAATAGAGCCGATCTCAAAACTGCTATCAAAGTGCTTCAATGCATGAATTGCATTCATTACGTTAAATGCACAATTCAAGGGTGAGGCTTTGCAAGGATATCATTTCTCATCAGAGGGATGAACTTCATTCATGCAAGGTTAGTTGAAAACAGTTACTTTGAGTTCCAGTCAAAATCAACATTGATAAAGAGTGTGATTAAGGTTTATCTCATACCTTGTTTATTCCACAGTGGGTGTGGTTTCCTTATTTACCATGGTTGAGCATCTCATTCCTATTTATTTCTCCTGTGATGAGAGTTTTGTACGCAAATTCAGAGTTAAGTGTCTTTGTAAAAGTCCAGTTTTCCAGGACAGAATCAACACTTTCATCCTGTTGCTGGTCTTGCCACGGTGTATGGGAACTCTTTGCAGGCTACATATATATCTTACAAATGAAGGAAACATTTGTAACTTCAGAGTTCCCATGTTCTGAACTCTAATTTTGTCCTGTGCAAAGAAGCAATAGTGACGTATTTTACCTATTTCTTTTGCTGCTGTATTTAATTTTATTCTTTTTATCGTGGATACCACAGGATTTACAAGCATGTTCACAATGTCGTATTTCTATATGGTTTAATCTCTACAAGATGGTTACTGGATTTGAATGCCTGTAACAAACCAATCACTCTTAGTATTCTTCATGATTATTAAATGTATGATGTGATCACGTAAAACTTCATACTCTTAAGGTTTTGAGGCAATGGTAAGGAAAACAAAAATTACCTCATCTCTTTAGATGCCTATGAGCTCTGTGTTAATTCATACAATGGATCTTTTTATACTAAAGTTTTCTTAATGTATGACAAGTGATTATTTCTTTAAGTATGTACTCTATCCATTATTAAATTGATTATCCAAATCTCATTTAAAACAAGAGGCCAGATGGCAATATTCCAGTATTTGTTGCTACTAGCAACCACAAACCCCAAACTGAATGATTTTCCATTTTTCACTGTGGATGAAGGGATCTCTTCATTTTACATGCAATAAAAAGAAGCTACAGCTAACCAATTACAAAACAAGATTCTTATACTAATACTTCATAAAAATCATTCACTTGCACTCTGTTACACTTGTTGATACCTCATAAAATATGCGATCTATTTCTAGGTTTGCTAACTTGTTACCAATTATAATTTT
Source organism: Nyctibius grandis (assembly GCF_013368605.1). Lineage (NCBI taxonomy): Eukaryota > Metazoa > Chordata > Aves > Nyctibiiformes > Nyctibiidae > Nyctibius > Nyctibius grandis. The sequence goes on along the minus strand of NC_090669.1, from coordinate 11,406,607 downwards.
TTACTCAGAATATTATTGTCATGAAAGGAAGGCTTTTTTTTTTGTTTTAACTTGGTCAGATTATGAGACTCTAATTAGCAAGATTATGACTATTCTAAGCAAGTATAAGATAAAATAAAATTAAGAAAGGCTCAGCAGCTAATTTACCTTATGGCTGATACCTGTGGTTCAAGTAAAAGAAATATATATTGAGAGTAAACTTCAAGCTGATATAATAATGTCATTTGAAAAATGACAACTGGTGAATGAGTGCTTAATGTCTCTTCGAAGTATCTGTGAGTTTAAAAATAGTGACTGAACCAATATCTAGAACTTAGAGTCTCACTTCTTAACATTTAGGCGCCCCACAACTGACCGTTTTGGCTAATTAGCTGCAAAATGACAGTTAGGCAAGGAGTATCTGGGTCTCCTCCTTAATGATGACTTACTCTGTAAAGGTAAAAAGTTATGTCAGTATAGCTCATTAATTAGTACCAGAGAAGAGATAATAACAATAATAAAGACAAATACGTAGAAGTAACTTTTTTGTTTTCATATACAGGGCTGTTTTGCGTACAACTAATTTCTTCATGTGTGTACTTACAAGTGTCTAAATGTATGTGTTTCCTACATACGTGTATGCTTGGCACTGCAGATATGAAAGCTGGGTATTTTAATGATATTTGACTGAAACTTTATTTTGGCTATAATATTAAATGGTTTTGAGCTGCATTTATTTTGTTACTACTTATTTGTCCTTGGCTTCCTATGAAATCAGTAGTAAAATTCCCAGTACTGTGGTACATACCACTGGCCCATTTTTCCTTGATTGCTCTTTAGGCAATAAAATTTCTGGTCAATGACCTGCATTTCTGCATAACTGTAAACTTACTATATACTGGGTATTAAATGTAATTTGACTCGTTTCTTAATCTGGGTAGGAGATGAGAAAATGGGTCCTAAATGACAGATGTTACTCAGATTGCTTAATGCACTACTGGAAAGATCTAAGGGGCTGTAGTAAAGAGGCTAGTACAAGAAATGAGATAGGATAGGCAAATATGAAAGTACCCTTTTGTTATTTTTTCAATTTAACACGAAATTTTAGCAAGTTAAAAATTCTCACAGCTAATTTTTGAAATAAAATGCTTGGTTAATAGTAAACATGCTCAACCCCATAATCCAGAGACTATTTACACTCTGGTAATTTCAAGAAACAAATATTGTTTTATAAATGCTGTGATGGCAAAATGTGCTAGCATACATGTTAAGTTTCTAATCAAACATTGCAAAAATTCATTAATCAGTATTTCATAGTTCATTACAGTCTGACTAATTTTGAAATCTTTCATGTAAATTGATTAAATGTCTTCAGTATTCAGATAAATGGGCCTTTGTTTTAAGCAACCTTTACTGTGAAGTCCATATTTCTTCAGGATTGAGTTCCAGTAACATTTGACTGTCATGTCTGACATACTAGCCAGTTGCCATTTCACCCCTTCTTCTTCCCCTCCTCTATATTCCAAATATCTCATTGACCAATTGTGAGAAAAATATTCTTAAATCTTCTTTAGACGTAACAGGTCATAGTTGGAAAGTGCTCCATCATCTACTGTCATCAGTCAGCAAAGCTTTTTTTTGTGTGTGTGTGTATAATGCAACTTTTGCCCTTGTTTAAAGTGTTTAAAGGAACAGTTTTGCTATACAAATAGCAGACACGTGAACACCTCAGGCTGGTGATCAAGTCTTATTTTACACAACAGAATACACATGAAAAATACTCTGGGGGCAAAAGCTCAGCCTTAGTGCACGAGCATTTAACCAGGGGCACGCTGCCCTCCCTATATCCACAGCCTGATGCAGCCACAGAAGCTGCTGCTCAGTGACAGCTCCCACTACGGGTGAGCACACCTCTGCCCTCCCTCAAGGCAGAGCTCCCCTCAGTGGGGCTTCCGAAATGAGAGGGAAGACTGCTTGGTTTCACTGAGCCTGGTATTAGGACTCCAGGTTTTACAGTTTTATGTAAGACTGATGCGAGATTAATGGAGCTACTACAGCATATAGTGCTTTTTATTAGAGAGATACTGCATTCTTTCTCGTGTAAACATATAGCAGTTACTCTGTAGGGCAAACACAGAGAAAAGTCTTATGTAGTCTTCTGCAAAATAAATTATTGTGAAAGCATAGTGCTGGCTGGAAAAGTAATGGCCATATTCTCTCTTCCTGTACTGGACAGTTTAAAATTTCTACTATGAATTTTTAACTGGCTTTTTGAAAGTGTTCATCAGAGTTTGATTATTTCAGAGCTCATACAATGTGAATGTAAGGGCCTGAGGGTGGCCAGCATATATTAAGTTCTCAAGTTAAAATCTGACTGCAGAAGTTTGTTGGTCATTCAGCTAACCATCGCGGAGTCTTCTGTGTATCCAGAAAAAGAATTTATTCTATGTCTCCTCTTGGGTATTTTTTTTAAATCCTGGTGTACTCTTTATATACTGATAATCTTGCCTATCCTGACATTTCTAGTTCGCCATTTGCAAAAGCTGCACAGGTGGCAGTCAAGAGCCTCTGATCTTCCTTGGGTAGTGGCATATTTTGATCTGCATGCTCTGCCCTGACTGTTTTCTCTGATGCTGTAGAAAGGAGATTTTGGTCTGCATTGTTTTCCTCTCCTCCCAGTTTGGTAAACGAACTAGATCATCTGCAGATATGTAAATTATTTTGCTTAATTTTTACTGGCAATGTTGCAGTGTGCCCTTCTCACCCCTTGACAAATTGTTTCTGGAGTCTAGGATTCTTCTTACCTATGTCCTTCTCATTACTTCTGTGCTTCAGAAACGTGATCTTTCTGCATGTTGTATCTTCAGCAAATGCGGGAAATGGCTTTACTGTTAGCTCTTTTTCAAACTTCTCCTCCTGTGGACTATTTGATACTAATAGTAAAATTTCATCTGTTTCCTTTCATGTCAATCTAGAGAAAAAAAAGAAAGACTGGAAAAAGACTGTTTCAAGTAAATTGTTTTACACTTAACAGATTCCAAATTACATTTATTTCTGCAATGTTATTCCCAGGAAGCATTTTATTTAACGAAAGAACAAATCTTTCAGAAAACAGTTACATATGATATTTGTATGCCTCTCTCTTTGGTTTCTGAAGTAAATTCTCCTTTAAGGTTTGCAAATTTTAATTCCTGTGGTAGTACTTTTTTTTTTTTCTTTAAGCAGCAGCCTGATCAGTAACTGTGCAATAGTATGTGTTCCAGCTGCGTTTCCTTTAGTAATATCATAGCAGATGCCTTCAGTAAAGATACCGTACTTAGAAGTATAAGGTGAGCAGAATAGAGAGAATACACCTTCTAGTTACCTGGGAGAGAAACCAACATGTGAAAGAAGAAAAAATATTGAAGCAATATGTACTTTTACCTAGCTTTTATGAACATAAAGTTTTGAAACAATTTATCCCTCACTTCAGTAATATTTGTGTTTTTCATAAATCATATTTACATATATTTTATGGAAAAATAACTCCCCTTACTGCCTCTGTAATAAAAGAGTCTTTGCAAATCTGTTCCCTAATAAATTAAAAGTAGCTGGCCACATCTTTTTTGAAAGTCATAAAGGGGAATTAAGTGCCCATCTCCCATTAACTTTTGATGATGCCTGAGAAAATCTGTCAGAAGATTTCTCACAGATGCTTCCAAAACCAGTGGTTCGGAGTTTACTTTGATTTTAGGAGCAAGAAATTTGCCATGTTACACTCTGCTTTTTTGTCTCAGAGAGGATCATTGTTTGGTAATGTGCCCATGCCTGACACTTTTTTTTTTTTTTTCTCAGAAATGTCAACATTCAAAGGCTGAGTATGCTTTACCTTTAGCAATACTGGCTTTCATAACATTGTACATACAAATTTTAAAACCATGCCTTCTGATATGCCCTAATAAAATCCTCAGTGATATGTATACATGTTCACTTCAACAGAAAGATAGTTGTCCCTCCAAGCAGCATGTGTGGCAATGGCCATTGCCGTTGGAGGTGGCCCATATGAGAGTGGAGGTATGTAACTTGTGTTCCTGCTTGTCTGTTGACGTACTGTGTGCCTTCGGCAGAGTTTTTCACTTCTTGGTGCCTATCTTCCTTCTCTTCTTTACAGATTTTAAAATACATGCACTAGAATTTATTTTAGTCAGTGTTTGTGCAGTATTTGCTCAACGGAGCACTGATCTTGAGTCTTGTAAGTAGATCATAGCAGAATGGGTTCTGAAAAGCATTAAAGGTACAAGTAACAGTATAGGAGCTAGGAATGTCTTTGATTTATATTTTCCTATTTTTTCATTCCAAAATTGTTTGCTGTATAGCCGTTTTGGTGCACTGTACCGTATTGCTGTGTGGGATTTATATGCAACAGAAGAAAACAAAATGAGATATCACAACATTTAAGAGAAAACTCTTTGACCACTGATGTAGTAGTGGTCTCAGGAGCAGCCCAGAGCTAAATAAAGCTGTATTCCTTATAAGCAGGTTAAACCTGTGGTAAAAAAGCTCAGCTAGAAAGCCTGTTTAACCATAAGGAAGACAAAATTTCCAAGTTTCCGCTCCTTTCTTTAAGAGGAGGTTGAGATGGACTGTTTTCAGAAGAGACATGAAAACTGGGAGGGGAGAAGAAATATAATTTACCTAAAAATTAGTTATTTTATTTTCTTTGACCGTAAATATGCTTGTTTCATGTGATGATACTGTTTATATTATTACTTACTAGTGCATTTTCAAATTCTCTTTAGCCACATATCCCATGGGCCAGCCTCTACTATCAGAGTGAGATGGAGAAATCAGCCTTGGGGAAAGGGAAGGAACAGGACTGAGGAATGGTGATGCTTAAAAGTGATCTAACATGCAATGAATTCCCAGTTTCTTATCTGAGTTGTGGAGCCAGGCAGTGTTAGCAAAAAGAAAGGGGGAGCAGTTTCAGACAAGTCTATTATAGACTTGTCTACAATAAAACAGGGTGGCACCCTGTTTTCTCACAGATATCTGAAACTGGAAAGGCCATCACAGTTAGCAATGTTCAGTAGAGTTATCTGTTTGACTTTGGGAAATACAGCAGAAGAGAGAAAAATCATTAATATTTTTCCTTTCTAAGCTGATGTATTTTCTGCCCCACAGTCCTCTGTATTCCTCACATTCTTCTGGTATATGTTTTGTAGGTATATTGCAGAGAAAGGATGGAAAACACAAGACCGGTCACTCATGTTATGGACTAGATGTGACTAAACCTGACTCCACAGACTGAAAGAGGTTTTCAGTTTTATGATAGTTCTTGTATCAACTGAATCCTTTACCCTTGGTGACGGAGGCAGCTGTGGAAACATGGCTACAGTAGAAATATGATTGCTGTAGTTCTGAAGGCAATGAACTAAAAATGAGCAATCATGGTCTACAACAATCTACAGACATGGGGAGTAAAATATTCCAAATGGGCTTTATTAAGTCTCTTGTGCAGCTGAATCATTGATACAAAGGTGAGTGTCTAAAAAAGGGGTAATTTGGTGGAAAACCCTTTTTTTCCTGGATTAAAAATTATGAAGTAAAAATCGTTACAAAATGAAGATTTTCTTCATGTGTGCTTGTTTTTGTTTTCCTCCTCTCATCAGACTTTAAACCTATTAAACTGAAAATCAGAGAAAGTCACTTAAACCTATCCTATGCACAATACCCAGTAGTTTGATTTGAGTTAATATGCTTTGGAAATTACAGTAAACTATAGGTAGTTTGCCAGATAAAACCAAGATAAACATTGTGATCCAATGGTGATTTAAGTACTTTCGGTTCTCATTTACACAGGTAAATTTAATCTGGATTAGCTAAGAGGAGCCACATATCTAACAAAGCATTTAACAAAAAAATAAGAGAAAGTGTCTTTATATTGAAACCATTTCTCAAAACTAAAAAAAGAGGTGTTTTCTGAAAATACTGTCAATATGCTAATAAAAATGATTTTAAAAGGTTTTGCTAGACTTTGAATCTAAGAAGTTAATGTTAGACAAGGGGTAGCTATGTAAATCCAACTTGAGTTGCCATTGTTAACCATTAATCTTAAAATAGATGAATCCATAGACACTGGAATCATACACTGATAATTTAATATAAATGTATTAGGCTTGCTAATAATATTCTGCCAAGGACTGTTTTAAGCATCGGAAAAAAATAAAGACTAACTCATAGTAACAACATAATTTTGGACAGTATCTTAGTTTGGGGAAATATGTCTTATGATATAGAATTTCAAAAGATAAAAATATTTTAACATGTTCTCCTTATGCTTCTATTGTATTTTTACTTTATTGCTGGTGATTTCTACTTTTGACTAGCTAATGGGAATGTATTTTTTCTCTGTATTGCTATTACCTCTTCCTGCTACTTTCCAGGTCACTAATTTTTCTGCTTAGAGTTCATTCTGCTTAGACCGATATGCTGTCTTTTTTAATGAGGTTATTTCTGGGTTATTAGCCTTCCTGTTATATGATACCTTATATGAAAGATCTAATTGATGTAAATCAAACATAGCTTGCAGAAGAAAATCAAAATGGTCTTTTAGATATTTTGTAGGTTCATGTGTATCTCAGAAATTTTGTATTTAAAGCTACTTGTTAGACAGGAGGGTTATATGTGGCTAATAACACAAATAAATCTTTTTTTATTCATACATTAACAGGTTCAAAGAAGTGGAAATTGAAGAAATGCATTGGCATTTTGGTTTGCTGAATAAGCTTTAGATGGAAATTACTCTGAAAAGTATTTAGTGGGAGGGGTTTAATTGTACAGTTCAATAACCTCAGTAACAGTTTTTTATTAAAGCATTCTTACATAAGCTGTTAAGCCGTAGGTTAATTTTTACAGTTATTTTCTGGTTATATTTAATAACAGAGATTGGAAATACAACTAAGACTGTGCTATACCTTGTTAACACTTTAAAATGGGTTACTTGTATGCTGCCTTTTTAGAATTATATTTGTTGCAAATTTTGCAGTCAAAAGGATTGTGTTGTTATGTTACACATATTAAAAGCATGTTGTTTTCCAGTCATTTCGCTTGTGGCAATCAGTAGTGTCAAAGGGAATTGTGTGACTTCTGTATATACTTTATAATTATATAGGAAAGTGAAATGTGATTTATTCTTTTTCACATTGGCTTTCTCCTCCTTTGTGGTCTGATATTTTTAACCTCAACTGAAATGTCCTAGTTTAAAGATACATGAGTGACCTTTATGTATACCAATTTGTATTCTTCTTCACTACCTGTGCATGTTTTACATAATATACACACAAAAGACATGTTGTTTCTTGAGAAAATATCTGGCACAATACACCCCAGTTTACCTAGCTGTGAATATTTAGATTTGTATTGCATTGGAATTTAAAGTTTGTCTTGCCAGCTGTCAAGGTTTTCTTTTTATTTTGCCTGTGTTTTAGGGTTGGAGTATATAGCAGTGTCAACCTCTGCTGCCACACCTTAGTTCTATTTAACACATGTACAAATATTTTTTCCTGCAGAAAACTGGGACAAAATCCCATTTTGATCTGCTTTACATTCTATAACAAAGGACAGTCTCTAATAAAAAAAAGCCTTTAAAGCTAATAGGATACATTTTGTTTTGCTTTTGCTCAGAGCTAGCAAGTTATCCATTAGTATTCCTGAATCACTAGAATTATTTTATTTCCCAAGAACTTGAGAAAAATCCTGGTTTTAAGGTATACAAACATAATAAAATGTTGAAATATTTGCTAGATCTTGTGCTGATCTTCTGAGCACACTTAGAGTCAATGAAGTATTTTGTAGGAACCTGAGCAGGCCTAGACTGAGCTGTGTGCTCTGGAAATCAAATAAACATTTTTGTCTATAGACAATGTGTTTTCAGATAAAACTTCCTGGTGAATTTTTGATAAACAATAGATTGTGTGAGAAATTATAGTGAATGAAAGCATACCTCACAGAAAATACATCTGTCTAAGCAATTATTTAATATTTTTTTTCTTATTTCCAGTGAATACAGAAGAAATCACAACAGTTCAAGTAAAGACATTTCCCTGTTGAAGGTGAGTTAGCAGTTGTTAAATGACAGAAAGAAGATTTTTTCAACAAGTAAAGCTAAATGTGTTGGGTTCTAATCTGGTGACTTCTAGTACACCATTTGGACATTACAGTTCTAAAAGGCATTAGTTTCACTGACATAGTTTTCCCAAAAGTCACTGCATGGTTAATGAGATTTCAAAGTATTGACATTATTATTGTTTAAGATGTTTAATTAAAAAAAGCTGACACCTTGGTTGAAGTTAAAAAATAAAAGCGATATCTGGAGTTCCCTCCACAACATAAAGTGGATGCAGACTAATATCTGCTTGGGAAAACTTCTTACAGGTACATCCAACATCAAAAAATCTCTTGAGAAAACTGTTGGACAGTGGCATTGTCTGGCATAGCAAAGACAGGTGTATTTTTGTTTATAAAACTACAGAAAATTTCCTTCACTGGCTGAAGGTAAATGAACTTGTGGGTTTTCTGGAAGGTTTTTCCTGCAGCTGCTTGCTGCTGGATGGTGAAGCAGTGCTGTGGCTGCTAGAGATCCTCTACAGAGTGCCTTCATATCAGTACAGATATTGCCTATTATAAGAAATCCATTATAAGACTTCCAAAGCATGTTTCCATCAGCTTCGTGTCATAAGGCAGGTGGGTGACAGACTGACCCCCAAATTGGCCTGTTGGGCTGACAACAAATGTATCTGAATTCATCCACAAAATGCTTGGTGTTACTTGGAAAAAAAGTCTGAAGAGGTAAATATTAGTAGCTTGTTTAGCAAAAGTTTAACTGAAAACAAACGACGAGGTTTTAGTGCTTCTGTTTTGTATTTGTTTTATTTACTAGTGGTATTAAATTAATAGTTTACATTTGGCTGATATTAGAGTTTGGGTAGTGTTAACATTTTGGGTCAAACAGCATAGATTTATTTGCAACATAAGGAGAGGAAAAAAGGTGATGTGACTTTTGTTCTTTCCCTTCCACACTTTTCTGATTTACACTGAAACAGTAATGAGAAAGCAAATGTATGATTGTTTTTTCCTTCTGTAATAAGTCTTATTTGAATTCCTTAGATGTTTTGTTATCTTCAGTATTGAAGATCCAGCATGTTCATAACTCAATGTCTGCCTTTGCAGGACCTAAGCCCTTTTCTCATGCTTCGAAGTAATGGCCACTAACCATCACAGCTCATTCTGCTGTTGAGGGGAGCTGCACAGCCAGGGTGGCACGTCTAGCTGCTGCTGCTGTCTTGCCCTTGCAGCTCATTGCAGCCAGCAGTAGAAACAAAACAGTATCCAGTCAGTAGAGATGCCATAAAAGATATGCTAGATTTGGCCATCTGCCATACATGAAAGGTAGCATCCAGTCAAAGCATATGTCTCCTGCTCTCTATACTTCCTCTGTTGTCCTGGGCTGCTGGAGGCTGCTGTTGTTTCTGGTTTTGAAGTTATGCAGAAGTGATATTGTGCTAGCACAGGTCTTGCAATGTGCAGTGGTGGTGAGTGTCAAATAACTTATGTTGTGTGTTTCCCCACGATTAAAAATTTAGGCAGTTTGTTATAGCAGAAGGATCTAATCACATATCCTCACTGGGTAGACCTTTTTGTGAAGAGAGCACAGACGTTTGGAGCTCCTTATGCTGCTGTGGCATTGGGAGGTGTGCGCTTTCTCTACACTAGATTTTCAGAGGTTGAATCTTAAAAACTGATCATGTAGCAATTTTTGACTTTTTTTAAAAGCAACAAAAAAAAGCTATTCCCTTTCATTTATATTCTAGTTCTGGATATGTGCAAATGTTTTAGGGCTCTGGATTTAAATGAGCAGAGGATTTGGGACGTTCAGACACTTAGGGTTTGAATCTTACAGCAGGAGAACAGGTGTGATAATTCATGAAACCTGTCATTCATGTTTCAGCTACTGCTAGGAACACTTTTGTCTTTGGGTGATTTAAGTTTCAAATAAAGATCTGGACATTTGGAAGCAATCCTCTATCTCAGTCTGCTTCTGTTCCTCTCAAGGAAAAATTTAAGTTTCAAATAGAGGATTCCTTCCAAATGTCCAGATCTTTATCTCAGTCTGCTTCTGTTCCTCTCAAGGAAATATTTATCTTCAAATTAGGGATGTAATAGGGGTGTGTTTATGAGCTCTTTAAAATGTGTAAGTGTTGGTGTAAATGTCTCAGGTCTTCAGAGTTCAGTGGTGAATGTTTTTTTGTTTTGTTTGGGCACAAAAGAAAGGAAGTTGCTTACCAAATTTATGGAAGGGCTTTAACATTTGCTTTTTCAGGTGAGTGAAATGGCTGGCACTTACTTCCAGGTCTATATCATAATCTAATAAACCTTTAATCCAGCAGAGTCTTTAAGCCACTCTTTCTGAGTAATTTAAACTGTTGTATCTACCTGCCTGTAAAAGATGGATAGTATTACCGTTCACCTGGGAACTATCTTCATTAATAAATTTGGATGAGTTTCCATTCACTCTTTTCATCTGTGCTTGATATGGAATTCTGCAGGTGCAGTCGAAGGTGAAATTGGGGGGGAAGAGGAAGAAAAAAGAACATCTAACTTCATAGTAGAAAATTTTTCCCTTTGGTTTTTACCAGTCTGTCATATCACTTCATGTGATTGTTCACTCTTACTACTGCAGAACCAAAATCCACTGATAGCATTTGCAGTTTTTCAACAGGCTCTATTAACATCAAATATGAATAGCTTTTTCCCTCTGTTGATAGTAATTAAATGCAACAGAGATCATCCTGAACTTGAAAGTGCAGGCTGTGGTTCAGAACTGGGATGTGTAGTTTTAAAGTATGCATCTTTTTGTTCATTTATGTTTCGTGGGTGTGTGAAATTCTGGGAGTTCTATCTCAGTACTTCTGTAATTTGTGTACAAGCAAAAAAAAGCTGGAACGGCCTCATCTGCCTGTTAGTAATTATAACAATAGAAATCTAACAAGCTTCATCTGTTGCTCGTCTATTTAAAGCAAGATTTAGTAATCTGGGGCAGTACAGAAGATCGGATACCTTTCCTTTGTTCAGTCCCCTACTTAGCAGAAGCACCAATGCTAAGAACATTTCATCTTCTGGTCTGTGAAATTGTTTAATTTGTGGTTACAATGCCTTTAATTTCAGGAATGCATATCTTTCTCCAGTCAGATGTTGCCAAAGTGTAGCTGTTGGAGCCCCCTCGTACTGTGCATTGTCTTGTGCCCCGTACACACAATGCTGTGTGTTGTGCCTGTCCTGGCAGCAAGCCCGACGGGAACCCCCCTAGGCAGGCAGTGCCATGAGTAATCTGGAGTGACTCACAAGTTAGTTGTCTGGCTTGTGCGTTGATTTGCCGGTTAGAATTACCTTGGGTTTATGTGTGATGAGGACACCAAGCAAAGCCGTTCTTCTCTTCCAACATGCTGAATTTCACAAAACCTTTAAGACTGAAATGAGAAGGACTTTTACTCTTTTTCAAATTTGGTTGAAAATGGCCAAAGGTTAGATGGTCATTGGCGGCACCTCAAAGATGTGCAACAACAGTTGCAGAAGCCTTGCTTTCTTAAGGAGCAAGGTGTCTGCCTTAGTGAGTTTAGGAACTAGCAAAATATTCCTAAAACTTTAGAAAAGAATTTCCACTATGCTCATTTTACGTCTGATAAAAGAGTGATCACTGCACCCCGCCTCCCCACCCCAAGTTCTGCTACAGAAAGGACACATGAGCTATCTGATGAGCATGTTAAGTGTTTAACAGTTTTAGAACTTTGGAGTCTCCAACTTTGGGTTCATCTACAGATGATGAAGACTCAAAATAACTACAACTGTCATATGAAAGCAGATTCTACTTTCATTGAGTTTATAAGTTTAACAGTATGAATATTTTTATTTTTCTCAATATTTTCTACTGCTTTCTATCAAAAGTATTGAATGGACCAAATCATGCTACATGTACCGTGAATGCCCACTAGTTCTTTATCCACCTACCATTGGAATATTACAGATCAATTTAGCAAGAGTACTAACAGCAACCACTTTTATTCCCCTTGCTCCTTCTTCAAATCCCAGAAGATGAATTCTTATGTAATCAGTTCAACATATAGATGACCAATTTATGTTGTAATTCCTAGAACAGTATGTTTAGAATTTGTGCTAGCTACAGCTCAACAGTGCTGAGCATTCCCAAATTCCTTTTCTTTACTTGCATGCATTCTGGCAGGAAACATTATTCTTTTTGGTTAACCTGTCTTTCTAAGATAATTAATTTGTATTTGGAGCTTTCAAAAATATTTTAATTAAAAGTTAGATTTATGCCAAAAGGTTTCTTGGGATCCTGGATTTTCTTTCTGTTTTATACTGTGTGTACACTTTTTCAGAGTGCTGCAGTAAATCCACAGTAATGTAACATGCTCTGCAGCCCTCGGAGATATCCTGGGAAAGTCGATTCCACCTACTGTTTTTTCCAGATTAGGTTGGTTTATAAATTGGTCTGGAATGTGAATTTCCTTCTCTGTTGTGGTCTTTTGTTAAAACCCATCTTTACATCATGATAAAACTTTTCTTTAAAAAACAAAATGCTTAATTTCATTAATCTGTTTAGCAATACCAATATAATGAGCCATAATATTGATTTTTTTACTTAGGATTTAAAATCTCTATTTCTTTCCACAGAATTAAATGCTTCAAACTGATACTCAACCTCTTTACAGTCCTCTCTTTAATTTAGTTGTTATAATTAGGCATTAACTGGTGGTGGTGGTACAGCCAGCTACAAGCCATTCTGTTCTGCTTGTCTTGATTATCACAGTTTAGATGTAAAGTAAATTAGAATGAAAGACTATACAGTCCAATTACAGATAAAAGCAGCAAACTCTACTGCTGTAATTAGATGCCAGTACTATTTTTCTTAGATTTTCTATCTCTGAGGGCATTTCTTGTAGCTACTTTGCTGAAGCTAATGTTTAAAGATTTTATAAATGTTGTGTGTCTTTGTGACATCATCTTTGCTCCTTAAACTTTGAGTGGCCTGTTCTGAGGGGCAGGATCTGTGTCTATGCATTCCTTGTCCATGATACATTTTTCTTTCAAGACGATATAATGTGTTATCCACATTATGAGTGTGTAGACCTTAATAAGCATGAGTGTGAAATAGTTAACATCCATGTGCTCAAGCCTTTCCATTTGTAGCAGTTAGGAGGTACCTGCTTTTTGCCATAATGAAAAATACTACCATCCATTTCTCCTCTGTCACAGCAGATCTAAGAGTGGGTGTGCTAAGGGTTCTGTTGTCTTCCACCTATGTGACTTCTTCACCAAAGGACAGTCACCTGCACAAATCTGCTACGAACCTGAGTCTCTGGTGTACCTCATTGACAGTCACATGTTTTAAACTGCACCTCCCAGAATTATTCATGCTTCAGAGAGTTCACGGGATAAGGGGAAGACAGAAGCACTCGGCAAGCAATTGACTCAAGGTCTTATAAAGTTTCCTGGCTCCCAGTCCAGTACCCTACAAACCAGCTCTTGATATCTTCCTGAGAAATCTTTATAAACTGGCATGCAAGCATCCACAAAATAGCAAAAACCAATGTAGGTTGGATTGGCTTTGATGTCTTTTGCAGAAAAGAATCAAGTCCTTTATGAATAGCAAAAAAGCTCTAGATCCGAATTCACTGAAACGTGATAAACCAGACAAGAACAATTTCATCCTCAGCAAGAAGGTCACTGCAAATGTGACATTTTTGGTACTTTTACCACTAAAGACAATGCAGACAGTTGTGCTAAGACAGTTTGTAAATGCAAAGAATACTTTATGCCAGCAAAAAATACGAATTCTGTTGTATTCATCCTAAAGTCCTTGAGGTAAAAAGGAAGTACCTTTCAAATAATTTAGGACAAGTCTAGTGTTTGCTATAGCTGATCAAAAGCACCTGAGGGAATAGGTTTTGTACTGAAAAATTCAAATGTGTAATTTTGTTGTGGGAAAAACTCAATTTCAGTTAACATGTTGGTGGAACACTGTATAAAAATAATTGGCGTCAACAGTTTTGTTTTGGCAAAGTTGTTTCAAGTCATTCCAATGCATACTAAGTATTACAATCAGTGAGCGTGAGTATTATATGTGTTATGCTATGTTTAGTGTTTATTGTATACTCAATATTTTACATGCAACAAAATCTGAAATCATTTGAATCAGAGTAAGATTGCTGAAGAAATAATATCTTCATATGAATTTTTTGGGGGGATAGTATTTTCCTAGAAAATAAAAGAATTGTTGTTCTGCAACAATTTCAGTTCTTTTGTTTTCAATTGAAATAATTGAAATGCTTGTTATCGAGCAGTTTTCTAGCCTTTTATCACTGAATATCCAAAGCGTTAGTCTGTGAAGTCATACAATATCATTTATACATGATAAAATTTTCAAATGAGACAAATTCTTATCGGTAAGGGTTAATGCTAGAAACTATCTCAAACAAGGAAAATGAGGAGCATATTGTCCATTATGTGTGAAATTTGCCTGACTAGAGTACAGTCCAGTTGTTAGGATTTTAGGTCAGTCTCATTTACTCTTGTACAGAACTAAACCTCTGGAGCAGAGCTTGGGAATAAGGCTGCACTACTATTGACTGAAATAGCAGCTACAACTCTCTCACACCGCTTGAATAACATACTCGAAACATCAAAGGCCTCTATACAAGAGCTCCACAATGGACTTTACATTGTCTGGAGAACTTGTATCACTATAGAAACAGGAAATCTTAAGAAATTTTATGTGAGTATCATAATATTAGAGAACATTATTGGGGTGATGTTATAGCTGGTAGTAAAAGAGATTTAAAAAACATACTTGTATTATCAATGTTTCTGTCTTACCTGCTGTGTTTGAGTACCATTTTAATGTACCGGTAAAGTGGAGAAGACTCTTGTTGTTTGATTCTCTAGGGTAAAATTAATTGGTAATTTAAACAAAAATGATAATCAAGAAAATGTTTAGTAAGTTACATTTTTCAAAGCAATGTTAACACTTCCTGTTTCACAGCAAACGTACAGAAAATTATATATGTTGATTTAAGGAGATTCGGTTTTACTTGATTAATTTTCTAAAGATCATTTAAGGTGTAAGCAAAACATATGTTTTCTTGTGAAACTAAATTGGTCTGACCCCTTGCTAATTTTACCTACAGTTACTTTGGAGTAATTATCACAGCATACAATTTAGTCTGCTTCCACAAAAAATTATTGTTCGTGGGGCTATAAAACTCTTTAAAAATTGCTTAATGAACGACTCAGACATGAGTATGTCTTAGAAGATGAGAATTGCTATTAAATATGTAGAACACGAAGATGCAATGTGTGTACATTGTACATAACAAACTTGTTATAAAACCAACCCTCCAGAATACTCTACAGCATGGAAAAGCAGCTTGAGGTCACATAATGAAAGGCTGTATCTAAACATATCAAGCTGAAGTAAGATGACATGTGCAAGCTAAATCCTGATAACTCTTGGTTTCTGAAGGCTTGGATTTTTCCCCCTTAATATTATCTTAACATGAGCTCAAGTTTTCTTTTGTTGTTGTTGGTTTTTGTTTTTAATGAAAATGCTGGCATTGTTCAAATATAGGATTTTGGACTGAATTACGTCATGGTGTAATTACATAACGATGTAATTACAGCATGATGCTGATGTATGATTTCTCCTATTCAACAACTTTTTTCCTTAAACTACTTTATGAGTTGAAATCTTATCATGATTTCCTAGTGCCAATCTATATTAAGAAACCTGTTTCTGTTGCCAATTTGTAGCAGGAAAGATGTACTTGAGCTTCAAAACATTGTTTCTATTCTAACATTTGTCAACAGTGTACAATAAAGTCTTTTGGGTGAGATTTTCAAGATGCACATAATATTAGCCAAAA
The DNA here is from genome assembly GCF_013368605.1 of Nyctibius grandis. Lineage (NCBI taxonomy): Eukaryota > Metazoa > Chordata > Aves > Nyctibiiformes > Nyctibiidae > Nyctibius > Nyctibius grandis. Next base: position 11,390,654 of record NC_090669.1, on the reverse strand, counting down.
CGATGTCAGTCATAAAAGTCCTTTTGTCTTTAGTGGACAAAGAGGTAAATAATGAGTGTTTTTAAAAATCTTACCATCATTTATTGTAATACTTTGTGCCTTCATAAGATCTTATTTAATTGGTTGCCATACAGCCTCCAGAAAGCATCATCCTGTGCATGTCTTGAGACCTCTTTCCCTAGTAAACTAATGGAGTACTGTTTGGCAGCCTCCCAACTAATAGTCTGCTCCAGATGGCATTGCTTACAACTTCTAAGAAGCACAGGAAGAGGCAGCGACTTCCTTATTCTTTCTGTCAAATAAACAATACATGTTTTGGTAGGTTGGGATGTGGTGAAAATAAATCAAGCTGCATGAGCAGTAAGCTGAGTTCATCAGTAGAACTGTCTGACTTTGGAGGTTGCATTGCCTACTATCAAGTTCAGAAAGGGATTCCGGATAATACCTTGTGACAAGCAAATGGTAGATTCAGTTTCTAGCCTGGCTTCTCCATAAGGGAAATGGCCACACTTTAAAAGAAATGGTGCCTTTTGGCAACAAAACTAGCAGGATGAGTGCTACTGTTTAAATAGTTTCACAGCTCAGATCTTTTGGCAATTCAGATACTGGAGACTAAGCATGATATATTGTGATGTTACAACTGTGTACAGTATGATGCAGGATGAAATTGTGTGGAAAAGCGAAACCTTATGTTTAAGTAACACTTCATTCACTGTGGTTATCAAAGTGGTCAACTCTGTAAGTGCAATTAATTTGGATTTTCCTTCTTGTTTATTCCTTGCATACTGTAAGTAAAGATCTATCAGCAATTCATGACAGTTAAGCCCATAAAAGTATTGTTATGAGTCTGTTGTATAGAAAGCAATGGTATAATTGAAATTATTTGTCCGTTTCGTGGGAAGAGTCACAATACATGTAAATATGTTGATTCGACTATCTTTAATTCTTTGTTTTCCTTGTATGTGCTCAGTTCACGTCATTTTATTGGTCTGTCAGAAGCCCTCAGAATAGCAGTAATTAATCTTTAGTGATACTGAGTATTCTAATAGCTGTGAATAATAACTTTTACTTTCACTGAGAGGGTTTTTTTTGACCTTTGTGGAATGCGAAGTATTGTTCTTAATTAGTTACAATGAGGAGAGAAATATAAACTCTAGTCATGGGAAAGTTACTATAAGCAATTCAGATCACATGTTTAATTGGTATAAACCAGCATTGCTTCATGTTTTGTGTGCAATTGTAACTACCTTCTTGAAGACTAGATTTTGCCCTCACAGACAGTATTTTGAGATTTTGTTCTTTTTTTTTTTTTTTTTTTCCCACAGATGTTCTTTCTCTCTGTAGTAGATGACTGTCTACAAGACTTAAAACTGTACCTGGGTATCAGGCTCAGGGACATCCTTTTTTTTTTTTTTTTTTTTTAATAGACAGTCAAAAACCCGATCTTTTTAGAGATACAGCAGAAAAGGATTATATGATACTTTCAGGTTACATAAACCACTACCTTACTAAGCAAAGAATTAAGTTAATGTCCATTGCACCTTATATTTTAAGATCTTCTGTTCGAATCTTTCCACAAAAGTTAGTGGCAACACTCCTTTAGAAACTACATTGAAATCAAGAGTGGAGCCTGTCTCTGAAGATATTTCTCTCTGTCATCCAACATGTTACTTTCACCTATAAGAATGACAGTCATGACTGTTTACGTTGGAAACTCTACACTTAGATCTCCTGGAATTTATATGACCCAAATATTTAAACAAGTGTTTTTAATAATTTACAGTCTTTTAAGTATCGGATGGAGTTCAACTTCATGTTGCAATTTGGAATGTGAATTTACTTAATTTCACTGAGTACATTGGCTCAATCATTTAGGGTGGGGAAGGATTCTTTTTGCTGTTGGAAAGAAGTATAGTAGATCTAAACAATAAATAGTTACTAAACTGCTATATAAGCTTTAGCAATATTTACAAATTTTAAACTATCCCTTCCAACCAACCCAGTATGTAACTAAAACTACTGCATCATCAACTAAAAAAAAATAATTGTAAGCTAAGTATTTAACTAGTTTGGATAAAATCCATTATTTTCATTAATGGGTCTCATTTTTATTTTATTGGTTTTTTTACTATCAGATTAAAAGCACGTTTTTTATTGTTTTTCCTAATGCAATTGTGTGATAAGCTCAGAATGAATGGAATAGTTATTGTTTTAATTATTTTTTTCATTTTGTTTTTTATCCTGCTCCTATTCCCATTATTTACTATTTTTAAGATTAGTATCATACCATTTAATGTGTACACAAGTGCACTTACATTAAACATGCATATGTATATGCATAAAAAACTTTTTATATATACACACACTTTTAGAAATCTATTATAACTGGGTTGCTAAAGTGCAATTAGTACCACTGTTATCATTTTACAAACAAAATTAACAGAGATAGATATAAAAATATGTTCCTAAGGATTCTAGGATGGCTGTGATTCAAAAAAAATAAAGAAAAAACTTTTATTTGAATGGCATATGAAAAAGAAACAGCTAAGACATTTTGGAGCATGTTAAGTCCTGAGGAAATGGATTAATGGGTCAATAATGTGATAGTACTACCTAAAGGCAGTTCGGTTTAAGAGATACTTCATTTTAGTCACAAAATTTCCGACGCGGTTTGCGATTCTGAAATCTTTTCCGTTCTACAGTTGAAATTATTTATTTCAGAAATAATGGATCAAGAAACTAGGTTATGAAAGTGCATTTACATTGACAAACTATATTTTCTGACTTTAGTTTTTGTCATTTTGATCATCCTCATATGTTTGCCTCTGGTCTTTTGCATCCTGAAAGACTAGATGTGATTAGAAGTTAAATTTAAATTGCATGGATAAATGATTAACTTATTAGAAATCACAATTCACAACTTAATTTATCACATGCCTACCTAATTTTTCACATGGTGATTACAAATGGGGGCTGTATGAAAAGTTGGAGATATATAAGATAAATTGCAAACCCATGTGATAAATGTACTTATCATGCACCTTTTGGCAGCCTTACCTCCTCTCTGCTCACTCATCCATCTCTCCGGGGACTTATTCTAATGCTCTAAACCTATGAGCAGAGTCAATCACAGAAATTTTAAAATCAAACTCTCCTAGAACTGTTTTATCCCCTTTTTGCCAAATGCAGAAATGCCTTGTCCATTTGTAGTCCTGCCAATTTTCTGTGCAGAAGTGCTGTAGTTATTGTATGGTTGATAGCTTTCTGATGCTGGGAAGTGGTGGTTCCTAACATTCCAAAGGGATGCAGACTTTGCTTTCTCACACATCTCCTGCAAGATATTATACATGTGGAATGAGACATCTCTGTACATGCCTACTTCAGAGCTAGCTAACTCTGGGTGTAACGAAGCCTTTCTTCTGGAGATCACTGGATCATAGTTCAAACTGTATTTTACATGCCCATGAGATAATTTGCAGAAGTTCATCACTGAGCTGCATTCTACCATGTTTTCAGAGAGACTTTTCTAAAAACAAATTTCAACTTTTATAAACAGTAGATGTGCAAAGTACATTGGAAATGATTTGACATAATAAAGTGTATTTTCAATTTTTCCTTGTATTCAGACTCGCAAAAAACTTTGTCCGTGTTCCAAAATATCTTTGCCTGACTGCATGATGAACTGTTCCTAGAAAGGGGGAAAGGTAAGGGGAAAATTGCAGTAAAAATAATTGAAATGAAGCAAGAATTTGTTATTTTTAAAATTACTGGCATTCCAGGTGCAATACATATTATTCAATATGTTCAAGTATATTATAGTATAATATTGTACTATCATATTATTGTATATAATGTATATGTAATGTGTATGATGCATATGTAATGTATATTATTAGTATACTTAAGTATATTTTAGTATATCATGTAAACATTATTAGAGTAACATTTTTTTTCCAAGAGAAAGAAATGCTAAAGCTCCTATAGAACTGATCAGAGTTTAAGTTTGTCATTTCACTTACATAATCTTTTTTCTGTACAAGGAAAAATGATTCTTTCAATTCTTTGTATTCTTTGGACAGTGGAACCAGATGAGAAAAATGCTTGTTTTGGCACTTCCCCAAAGGGAAGTGTAGATTTTGATGTTGGCGAAGATGACTTCAGCAAATAGTGCACATAAAAAGCTAGCATTTTGTGCAAATTCGTAAGAAGAAACTACAGAATAGAATAACTTTTATGAAGAAAGTCTATGTCTTACTTGGTTAATAGGTCCCTGTGCTACCATAATAATGCCCAGTCCTACAACTACAAACAGTTATTTGTTCAAAGTGAATATTAGCATTGTAATTTACTATCTAATTACAATTTTATAGTAATAACTGAAAATGTGTTGTTAAAAAGCATCGCATTCACCGCCTCACACTATCAGGTTGTTCTTAGCAGTGTCTGTGTGATTTTTGTCAATATACAAGCATTACATTTCATAGAAAGCATTGACTTGGATTTCAAAAATTTTCATACTCAAACCTTTTTATAAAAAAAGTTTTTTAGAAAGCTACTATTAGGGATCCAATATCCCAGTCACATTGCAGCTGTGATGAATAACTTCCATAAGCTTTAATGGAGGCAGGATTAAGCCCTGTGAACAATCAGTTTGCATAGCAAGCCTTCTTCATGTAAAAGGCCTATGCTTTTTGTTTCTCAAGGAATACATTTTACTAATTTGCAAGGTTCCGAAGGAATGGGTTAATCTTGTAAAAGGTTGCTATTTTTGTCAGCTAATCTGAAAGACTTTTCACTTAAAGCTACAAAATTAAAAGCCAATTGAAAAAATGAATGCCATATTAATACTTAGAAATAAGGCATTATTAAAGTGTATTTAGTTGCTAGTGAAGATTACTAAAAGATGTGATTTTTTGAAAGAAAATTGTGAAAGAACTGCAAAAGTAAGTTTTAGTAGTAATATCAGCAGTGTACTTGTAAAAAAAATTTTATTACCTTAATCTGAACTTAAATCAACAAGAAAATGTTCAGATAAGTTAAATTCTATTAATTTCCATTTATTTGGAGTTGATATAAATTACTGTTTTATTAAATTATATTCATAACAGTTATTAACAATACAAAATAAAGATTGATAATTATGGTATGATAGCAATGCAGATAAAAAAATAACTAATTAATATTGGCATGTAAAAATCTTGGGACATCTCAAATAAAAGTACATGGTAACTGTCAATAGATACATCTCTGTTTTAAGAGCCAGCCTAACAAATTATACCAAGATGCTTATTGTATTAAAGATGTACTAGGCTTGTAGATTTTTTCACACACATGGATTGTGTGTGTGAGTACTTACACATGCCTCTCTGTTAAATATTTATTGTTATGGGTTTGATAGGGCATTTTTCTCTGATAGGCAAAAGAAATCACAGTTTTGTAACTTACAACTTAATGTCTCTACTCATGAAGCTAAAAATGCTATCATAACTCGGCAGTCAATTATTATTTCATATGCAATACAAAGTATTCCACTAATTGTCTTGTATTGCTGCCTGGTACAGCACAAAGTGATAGGTTTTTCCCACTGTCTGTGAATAAATACAATCTCAAACCCCCATCTATTGTGTGCTGTTCAAATTTAAATTTCCTTGAAACAGTAGAGTGTATGTTTGCTATATGACTTTACCCTTAGAAATCCTCTCTGCTGGTCTTGCTCTGGAGATAAAGGTGAAGGAGCACAGTGACCATCGTTTCCAATCTTCCTGTTGTCATTTATGCCATCACAGAATGAAAAGATCCAGAGTTCAGATGGGAGAAAGCAAGCAGAGCCTGGGGAACAGCTGATATTTCATTGATTTTGTTGCTTTGCTAAATTGATTGTTTTCTTGCTAAGGAAATGAACAATCGTGCCCCATTCTTTATTGTTATCAGCTGATTGTACTTGCTTTACGGCATAATTTTGCCAGTCATAGAGGGGTTTTTACAATATTGTGCAGTAGAAAGAGTCTGAACTAAAATGAATGCAAACATTAAAAGCAGACATTCGCAATACAGCACGCACAAAAGCCTATGTGAATTTGTGAATAACTTTGCCTAGGCAAGAAGTTTTTGAGCCATCATAAGATATGGGGGTTCAGCCTCATGAAATTATGCATGGAACAGACTGGGTTTGTTGAAGTGTTCTGAGACAGAGCAAAGCTGGCATCTGTGTAGCCGGATAGATGTAAGCTGGTACCATTATTGATGGAGACAGATACAGGTGGCACTGGGGTAAGCAAGAGGCTTGAGGGACATTCAGTGGGATTTTCAAGGGACAGCAAAGATCTTTCAATGTAAGCAGAATATGATTCATTAACGAGAAGAAAACCAAGTGAAGTGCCTGTGCCACATGTGGAGAGTGGGACTGTGTATCCCTGGGGAATGCTATTCAAAAATTACTAAAGAATCATGGGGAAGGACTCTCTGAAAAGCTAATGTATGAGAGTCTGCTGTGATAATCCTACTATTGGGGGGATATAAAATTTTTTGGTAGGGAAAAGTTGTAGTATTTCTCCTTCTTCAGAGAGACTTTGTTTCTGTGAAAATCATGCTAAGACAGCTGCAGTCATTGGAGAGACATCATAATTTTGCTAGTAAGGTCAACTCTTCTGTTAAAAGTGCTTTGTCACAGGATAGAGATGGCTACTTTCACTGCCAAAAAGCCACTTTAGAAGATTGACAAGAGAGATTAAAGAGGATACTGAAATCTGGAAGACGTTCTTCTAACCTTTTAATGTGGTGCCATCTTGGCAGCAGTAAGTCTATGGCGGGATTAGTTAGGGACCAAGCATTTTTGGAATTGTGTTCCTTTTTTTGTCTCTTTCCATTTGGGGTATCAATTAACAGCAATTTCACCAGGGCAGTAAAGCAAGAGAGAAAACAGTAAATAAGCAGCAAGCAAAATTAAAAACAGTAATAAGCCTTATGAATACGGGGGCGTTATAAGGCTTGAAATGCATTTATTTTGGAACTTAGCATGTTCTGGGAAAACATAATGACTTTGTGAATGTATTGTCTCATTTTACATTGCAGAGATTCCATTTATTGGCCCCGGAGGCTGACAAGGAACTGACACCTGTGCCCAAACGGTTTTCGAACCTTGGCAGCGACAGGCACGTTCGTTATGCAGCAGAGTTGTAGTTCCAAGTGTGCTCAAGGCATGGGAGAGTAGCAAACTTTACCCTTGCAAGGAAAAACAGGTTAAGTAGCAAAATGACTGGGGCAGTGGATTTACTGACATGACCCATCTTCTTGAAAACTGGTGCTTCTGTGACTGTGCACCAGTAGTGCAAACTGCAATTTATGGTAGGTTTGTTTTGGTAACTGAATACTGGGCACGGGAGATCTCATTGGAATTGGCAAACCTCAAGATACTTAGTTTGTCTGTCTGTTAAACCAATTAATAAATTAATATTTATAGTGCCTTTTGCATGGATCTTAGCTAGAAGTAGCATTTACATTTTGGGATGGGAAAACTTTTTTTAATTTTTTTTTTTTTTTTTGTCCCTAAGTCTCACAGAGAAAGGTGAAACAGTAAAGATGTGTCCTGTGTTAAATAAGGTTTGTGATTATTCCAAATCACCTAAAAAATAGTTCAATGAAAACTTATGCAAGATTTAACAGTTGTGCAATCCCCCCAGGGTTTGGTAAAAGGGAGATTAGTGTTTTACCTATCAATAAGTTCAAGGTTGATTACTTCAGCAAAACGTCAGTTTTTCCTTAAAACAGCATTTTACATAAGTGAAAATCCTGGTCTGTAATGTCACTTCCATGGTTTCTGTGTGGCCATATCTATAGTAAGGGTAGAATTTCATTTAAGTAAGGTCTGAAGCATACACAGATGGATTTTATTTTTAAATAGGACTATCTATATAGATTATAAGAGGAAAGTTTTGTGAATATGGTATTTCAGGAGCACTAGGAAGCAATTAGAGTCATCCATTTACTGAATTTTGGTGGTCAGAAAGGCATTAGCTAGGATCAGGTTTTCTCATTCATCATACCCTGTTTCTTATGGATAAACAAGGTGATGTGGTGTCTTGCTAATTCTTGGATATCATTATATAATATGATTGTGTTCTTGAGAGGCAGTTGAAGGCTATTTCCAATTACCATGGTATATAGGAAACATTGGTTTTAAAACAGTGAGGTTAAGTGTGACACAGCAAAAAAATTGCAGTCACGTCATCTGTGTGTGCTGTGTTGAGAGAATGGTTATTTCTCTGCGTGTGTATGTACACTCCAGGAGAGAACAATTTTGTGTATTGAAAGTTTGAACTGATTGTGACAGTAAGAAAGGTATTTGGCTTTTTAAAACAGAATTCTAGATGCCAAGATCACTGGGTTCATGCTACTACACAGATGAGTTTGGGAGTGTGCCAAGAAGCTAAAAGCAGTTGATAAACCCCAGAAAAGTAGTAAATCAAAAGCTAGAAAGCTTTTGAAAATTTTAAGAAGCTGGCGTATACACAGGGATGATCATATAATTCTGAAAAAGAGCTTGATTACTTCACAGAGAGTGTCATGTGCCAACACATTAATGGTCAAACCCTAAGAGCTTTGCACTTTGGTTCTAATGAGCGCCCCAGGAGTTTGGATGTTTATGTGAACGTTATCTCTCTCTAAAATTATGAGCTTAAAACCCTGACTCTGCTGGGTTTTTGTGTGTATCCTTTAATCTAGACTCTGTATTGGTGGGATTATTCACATGAATGAGGTTTTGCAGGCTTGGTCCCAACATTTATACAATGGATTATATTGATGCATTTGCTACATCATTGGTCAAAATGAATTCAGTGGTGTTTATGCACAAGCTGCTGTATAAACTAGAACTCGCTTTCCCATGATATTGTCTAGTAAAGAACACGAGTTAAATGGTGCACTATTCTTCTGTACCAAACAAGCAATAGACAAATCTCAGATCTTCTTTTCCACTGCTTGGAACTTCATTCAGGGGCATAATCTGATACTGAATTATTCTCAATTGCTTAAAAGGCAAGATCCCCCTGTGCCCCTAAGCTGCAAGTTCTAGAAGCATGAAAATTCTTGCTGAACCTTTGGGGGAAAAGGCAATGAAAAACTTTCTGTAGGCTTAATGTGCATCTTGAATATGTGTTCTTAAACATTTTCCCTGACTGTTTACTAATACCCTTCCATCTCTTTTCTTCTGTTTGCATTGCCTGTAAAGTAATAACATATCTATTGCTTATCATATTCCTGGTCTTTCCTGTCCCTTCTTTAAGTTTAGTGTGAGCTCTTACTTGGCATTATAGGTATGTGTATGATTCATTTCAAGAACGTTGGTAATCTCAGTCGCATCAAAAGGACTATTAGTGTGCAATTAGTATGCACATACCTAAGTACCTAGCTGAGTTGTAGCTTATGCATTCAGAAATATGGATGTTCTTGCAAAATCCATTGATTTCAGTCCACATCAGCTGAACTGTTCCCATTTTCAGTAATGAGATTTTGAACAGGTTCAGTATGAAAATGGGTTTAAGCTATTTGTACAATAGCTGACCTCAGAAAGTGCCTGAAAAAAATGGTTGCACATTGGGAAATTAATGTTAATAAATAGCAATTCCGACGTGTAAACTATGGCAAATACCACAGCAGTCATCACAGCTGGCATGCCATTGTCTTTTCATGACTGCATGCTTCTAATTTATCTGTTCTTCTCTTGCATCAAAATCACTTAAGTAGGTACATGCTTTATTATTACATACAGAAAACTGCATTAAAGGAACATCTTAAAGTTGCAAAGTTAGTAATTCCAAAGTTAGTAAATACCTAATTAAGGGAAGAATTTAGTAGCCCTAATTCTTCTCCTTTGTCTGTACTTACAGTGATAAAATGCTATCTACACGATCAGAGCGCTCTTTGTTTCTGTGGGACCAAACCTCCTTTCCCATACAGAAATAAGTATTGTGGAGTCAGCAGTTATTAATTCTTTTTGCCTTCCTTGGTTAAGGTGTGATCTCAGGCCATGTTTACTGTACACTATTCACATTCTGCTTTCAAGACATTATTTCTTCTTTGTGAACTTTTCTGTTGTGTTCATCATGAATCACAAATACTAATTTATCACAGTACTTCCATGAAACGAGGAACTGCTAGTATCTCTGATTTTTAATATAAGAATTTGTGGCACACCAATTAAATTCACAGTTTCTGCTGTTTTTCCTTGCCCAGGATGAGACTCTACACTCCGACTATATGCCTGTAAGTGTGATCAAAAGTACATGTGTAGCCCAAAGTTTCTGGAACACTTAAGTTAAAGAATTTGTCTGTTAGTCCCAATTCCCATGCTCATTCCCTTTGTTTCCATCCTAGCTGTTTACCAGAGTGCTCTCACTGCACTTTATTTCATCTAATTCCTGCTCTCACTTTCTGTAGTAGCCCAGTTTTAATGTCCTTCTTTTCTCCACAGCAGCTTGTCTGATCTTGGCATTGTTTCCAAACCTTCCAAGACAAAAGAGCCAGGTGACCAAGAATATACTGAGGTCCACAGTGGCAGGACAAAGGTAATGCTCAAATGGGAGCTGGGGAGGATCTACCTGGATACAAGGAAAAATAAATTCACTAAAGTGGTAATTAATCTTTGGGACAGAGGTCCAGAGGGGTTGTGTACTTCTAGTTTTTGGAAGTTTCCAAGACCCAAGTGGACAAAGTCCTGAGAAACCTGATCTGAATTCTGGGTTGAGGTTTGAGCAAGAGATTGGACTAGAGACTCACCAAGGTCCCTTCCGACCTGAGTGATCCCACAATTCTCTGAGAGCGTTGCTGGAGCTCTGTACTATAGCTCTGTAAGTTGCTACTAAGTATTGGAGAATTGGTTTGGTACATTTTGGGGTTTTCTGTTTTTCTTCTCCAGTTTTGGACTTGCCTAATTTAATTTATTGAAGATGATTGTCCCTCAGACCCTTTCCTTCATTACTTTTCCTCTTTCACAATTCCAGCTTCCCTCTCTGCCTCTGTTTTTTATACCTTTTCTCTCAAGTTTGGGAGCACAAAAGCATTTAGGGAATGAGTTGCCAGAATTTAGTAACCCTGGTAAAGCATCCTGTATTCTCTTTGCCATGTTTTCGGAATGAGCTATTTTGGCTGAAACTTTCAGAAAATAGTAATCATCTGGAGGCAAACACCCAGGAGAGAAAATTGTATCCTGATCTATTGTAGATACTTAAAGTAAAAGGTGAATGAAAACAGTGTGTTATAATTAAAAGTATGAACAACTTCATCTCTGATAAAGCTGATTCAGGGATTCAGCTATGATCTAAATCAATGAGATTCCTAGTAAAATGAAAGGGAAAATGTTTTTTAATTATAGGAGTTAAAGATATGTTCTTCTAAACTTTCCCTGGATAAACAGTTTATGCGTGTGTATGAATACTACTCTACGCTCCTGGATATGCAGATACCTACTGGAGAGGCATGAGGGGAAGCTTTCTCCCCTGAAAACTTAACATGTAACTGAGGAAACAAATTTAGTGTTTGAAATAAATATTTAGATACAGACATAAATATTTTAAACCAGACATAATGTTAATTGTGAGGGCTTTGTGCAATAGTGTTAAGGATTTTGACTTCATCTACTAAGGTGAAATTTTTTTAACAATTATTATTAAGAAGAAAGCTGGGATAGCATGTTCCTTTATGTTATATTTGTGAGAGATTGATTAAATTAATTAGTCATATTGTTACAGAACTTAGCTAGCAATTTTCAAAATGCTAAATGAAGTAGAAAGACATTGAAAACTATTTTTAAAATTATGTATTTTGAGCAATTTTGGTTTTTTTTTCCAGAATAATGTTTCTCAGTGTATTAATACTGTATGCAGTGCAAAATTAATTAATTGAGTTAGGCCCACACATTATTGATTTCTATCCATCCTTTGCACTGTTTATAGCATATACCTCTTTTCATGTCTCAGCTGTGTTTACATTTTTCTCTAGGGCTTAGCATCAGTATCATTGACATTTTTGGTAGTATTACTGTACCACTCACATTCAGTAAAACATCACCTATTTATAAATAGTTCAAAACCACTAAGTAACAAAGAAAAAGTCTTATGATTTTCTGTGATTGGAATCTGGGTGTTAAATCTGACTTTGAAATCTTGTTCCATGGTAAGGGAATCTGAACCTGTTGCTAAAGTTTTCATTAGTTTTTGAAGGAGAGGATTGTTTTGGCAGAGACTTAAAAACCGAGTAGGTGATTTGGAGAGCAGGGGAGTCACTGAAAATGTCTTCAGTGAATAAACATGCAAAACTCCGTGTGCCACAGAGAGGGCTGGTACTGGGCTGTCCTGGGAGAGAGAATGTCAGGAAAAAAATGGTTGTAAAGCTCACCCCCAATGAGATGGGTAAAATAACATAATAATGAAATAAGAGTCAAAATCAGGAGAGGATACACAGCTGTAAGGCATTTTAATTGTGTGGCCTGGTCTTTGTGCCTTTTGAAAATAAAATGTGCTTCCTCGTTGTCCCCTCTCTCTAGATCTCAGAGACATTTCTTTGTAGTAGATCTGTATTTAGGCAGCTACCTCATCATTATTCATCTAAGTCATCAAAATTTTAAAAAGGACTAAAAACCCTGATATGTTATAAATAAAATATGGGAAGGAGGACAGTGATAGAATGAGAGTTCATATATTTGAGGGAATACCCACCAGAAAGCCCTCACAAGGTATTTGCAATGTTTTCTTATTGTTTACATATTACAAACAAAGAATAAAATGCAATCTGATCAATAGTTAGTGCTGAAACCTTACGGATATTGTGTGACAATATATATACTCAATCTTCATTCAAAATTCACAGAGTTTGTGTTTCCTCCACTGTAATTGCCTCTGTGCTGTGGCTTTCAATAGCTGTAAATTAACTCTGTAATAATTATCTTTTTTTTTTCCCTTGAATATTTCTATCCTTTCTGTAAATTGTAATTCTCTTACTTTCAGTATTGATATTGTGATGTGTCCACTAAGATAGTAGAGTATCTGGAGACATGTGTATATCTTTTTGGAATAGTTTTCCTTCACCCTCCTGCACTTTTATTGATATGGCTGATCTCTCCTGGCTCTGAGCCCAGTTTGGTTTAATTTTTGTTTATTCTGTACAGGATTCCAGACTCTGCTTTGAGATGGGCACTGTATAAATTAATAAATACGATATATGCTTGCTTTTAGTGGGTTGCTTGGCACATCTGTTTTTCAGAGGTTTCTAAATCTTCATGATCTGCATAAGATATCGTTAGTTACATAGGATTAGGGAGAGTATCATATTTTTAACATGTACAGGGTTTCCCATTAAAAAGTCATCGTTTACTAACAGTTACAGTGCTCTGGCATATTGGATACTGCAGTATGCCTTAATAGTTGGAATGTAGAATAATGGTTCTATTTAAGACACTACGAGTATGTTAACTATGGTAAATACTTGTGGTTTTGATGCTGAAAACTGTTGTTTTGTACTCAGAATGTTTTTAAGGGTTCTCTACGTTTTTTTTATACAATCTCTGCGTATACGTTTCATCCTGTTGAAAATCTGACATTCCTTCAGTATTGCAAGCGCTTTCACAGGCATAACTGTATGAAAGAGTGTTTAACGTACCGGTTGTTTCCAGTTGCACTGTTTTGGCATAACCAAAAACCTCTTAATGGAAAACCAGGGGCATTTCCCCTTAAAAAGTTGCCAATTGTCATGATTATTTATGTCAGGCTAACAAAGAGCCATTTAGAAAAATCCTCAGCAAATATTGTGGCACCCAATTTTCTCATAAATAGCTCAGAAATGAGAAGAGACTGCCTCTGAGCCAGCCAACAGTTAGAGAATAATGGCAGCGTTTGGTTCTACAGGACATCAGGGAGATTTGGAGATGTGCAGACATAAAAGTATAATGTGTAAAGTTGAGGTCAAAGGAGGCATTTGTGAGGAAAGGGAAAAAAGCTAGCTTTTCTGAGGTGTATGAGTCTCAGGGATTTCCCTATGCATACTGAAGCCAGTTTCATAAATTACACTGCTCGCAGAGAACCACGTTCTTCCAGTTATCTAAACGGAATAAATAGGTTCTATTTATGACTTGTGGGCTGTAATTTTTATTGCAATGCTTGAAGAGAAGGTGGAAAGAAATGGAGGCTGCAGGGAGAAGGATGGTGTGTTGATCAATGTGTACGAAATGAACAGTTGGTATTACTTAGTCACTAAGGTTAGGGATATGTCTGATCTCTTTTGTAGGAGATCAAAACACAATGGTATGCTGCCATCCCATCTTCCAACTCTATATTTTGTAAGGAGGCTAATTAGGCAGATGATGAACATCTATCACAGGCAATGTGGTAGGCAGAGGAATACTTGTGAATCTAGCAGGTATTAAAGTCTGACCTGACCATTGAGTTTATCAGCACTGTGAAGAGTGAGTGCTTCTAGGCATGCCCAAAAGTAAACCTTTAGGAGCTCTCTATGAAAGAACCATTGATGGCTCTGACGTTGGCAGTCATAGCCCATAAACTATGGGATTAGGTGCTAACTGAAGTGAGATTCTGAAGGATTTGAATTTTGTATTAGTGCTTGTCTTCTATCTAAGGCTTCTTATGGATTTAACCTTAAGCCTTTAAACAGCCTCCTGCTAGTCTGGAGAAGTCTTTCCAGATGTGCGGTTACTGGATAAGAAAACACAGATATTTCAACAAAATCTGTGCATCTGGATCTTCCCAAATATGTTCATCAGCAGTGTTCTCTATTATCTGTGTTTTATGAGAGCAAAGTCCTCCAGTACTCTTGAACTCTGCTGGAAAAAAATATTTATTTGCCCATATATGGCCAGTATGTGACCCACATAGTGCGTACGTAGTTGTTGCCACCTATACCTTTCATGCTTCCAATTATGTTAACTCTTTAAATAGGTGGGAGTCCTGGATGTCTCCCATTCATCTTTGATATATTTGGAAAATGTTATTGTCTCTAATATGGCAAGCTGAAGACAAGGGAAAATATTACCTGGGCTCTCCCCAGGTCTGTTGGAGAGAGGGCTATGAACTGTGAGCTAGATCCGCTTCATGTACATGTAGTCCCAGTGTGAGGTCCTAAGTTGTACAAAGCCCTCCAGCACTGAAGGGCACTGCTAGGAACTGTGAAATGGTGCCCCATCTCCCATGATGTCTCATGGCTGTCTTGTGGTTAAAGGGAGTGCTGTAGTTGAAGCAGTGCCACTATTTTGCTGATACTTTTTTATGATATAAATAGATGTAAAAAAAAATAAAAATGAAATGTCTGTCTGTATTATCAGTACATTGTCCTTATATTGAACGGCTAGTGTTTCTGAGACAAGACCTTATAAATAACATAAAAATGAAAAGTGTGTGGAAAATAAGTTCCTAAAACATGACTTATTACAAAATACAAGTAGTTAAAAAAGGGAGAGAAGGAGTGGCAGGGAAGAAACGGGTGTCTGGATACACCAACATGTGTTAAAATACAGTGGTGCAATGCACCTCAAGTAAAAAAAACATAAACCAACCCAAAACACCTTAATTTGTGGAGGGAATGCATGGAGACATTTCTTTAAAACGCTATTTGAAATTTAAACATTTTATATCACCACTACTGAAAGTAACGCAGTACATGGCCACAGGGATGCTCAGAAATAAGGAACATGATGATGGAACAGAAGAAAAGGGGCAAGAATGGGAGCAGAATTAAAATAGTGCAGGCAGGCAACTCTTTGAGTGGCGATGTCTCCCATTTCTTTCCTAAGCACATCCACACTTAGTTTCTGAGAAAGCAGGAAGGACACATAGGCAAATTGCCAACCAGATGGTGCAATCGAATGTGAAGAACGCATTCAGAAGGGCAGTAAAACACAGAATTAAAAAATCTGATCATTTGGTTTGCTGATACAATGCAGGACAAAATTCACATGGAAAGAATAAATGCTAACTATTTACCCATGCCTTCTAGGCAATTTTGCGACTTATCTACAGAAAAACTTCCATCTTTCAGTTCTCTTGTGGTATCCCCTACGCCAAAGTAATTTATTTGTGTTCCGATTATATGTTTCTTCACAGATTTTTCAAAACTGCCTTATTTTTGCCTAAATATGTTTCTGCTAAGATACAAAATAATTTAACTGTGAGAGGAGGATTAGGTCCATTTTGAGGACTTCTGTAGTTGCTGCTCTTATATATCATGAAGAAAATAGTACTTGCTATCTAGACTTCTACATAATCAATACATGGAGAGGCTGTCAGTGGAATTAGTGGCAGCCCAA
Organism: Nyctibius grandis; assembly: GCF_013368605.1. Lineage (NCBI taxonomy): Eukaryota > Metazoa > Chordata > Aves > Nyctibiiformes > Nyctibiidae > Nyctibius > Nyctibius grandis. The sequence goes on along the minus strand of NC_090669.1, from coordinate 11,374,348 downwards.
GGCATTATACTATTTTTCATATGTCATTTAATTACCAATTTATTACTGAAACTGCATAGTGTGTATGTTTGCATTTTGTCTTTGGAATAATTTTATATTATTTTTTACTTACAATCTATTTTTATTTCTATCATAATTTGGATCTTTTCAAAACAAGGCTGAATGTGTAGTACATATATTATGCATATATAGAAATACATATTCCCACTCTGCTCCTCTGACTTGCTTTTACATTTCAGAAAATATACGTAGAGATGCATGAAATTTTCTAGCAGGAATAGTTTGTAGTTATTTTAATGTAATTTTTGCTTATTAGTAGCATTGCTTTGATTATGTGATTGGATGTAACAATTTCATATCAATACATACTCAGAACTTGACAAATCTAGTCATAATTGAAGAGAGGAAGCCATATCCTGGCAAAAATGTAGGAGGCAGCCATCTGTCTTGAAGATTGTCAGCCTTTTTGTTTTGTATTTTGTGTCTATATCTTAATATTCTATAAATATGTATGTACATGGAATATCTATCCTTTACCTTTATTCTTGTGAATAGCTCCCATATGGGATTCAGATACAGCATACGAGCATTATCTTCATAAGTCTTTAAAAGACCTGCCGCCTTCTTTCTCTACCCAGTCTTAATTGGTCTTTACATGGTGCTGTTGACAAGCAAGTGCTTCTGGACTACAAATAAATCTGGAAAAAAAGGCAGATTGTAATTCATTGAATAAATTATTTTGTATTAATTATTACAGCACTTCGTTTTTTATGATTTCATGGTTTGGATTATGGAAAGCCATGTTACCATTTTTTTTCTTTGTCTTGTTGAATTCTGAATCTATTTATTTAGCTTGCAGGTATTTTTTCTTCAGTGCTTAAAATCTGGTCTTGATTGTGAAGGAACCAAATGTGATTGTTCTTTCCTTCTCAGAAACCCCTTCCAGTTATAAAGACTTTACAGATGATTTTGTCATTGATGGGCATCGAACAAACTCTGATATATTCAGATTATATTCTCTGTAACACATGTGTAAACTTATTTCTCTCCCAGGTGGTTTGAAGAATATTTGAGATCTTACCTGTAATAGCAAGTTAGACAATCGTAGACAATGCTGCAGTTAGCTGGTAGAACTGCATTACTTATAGAGACATAAGAAGCTGTGGGCTGTCAGGGCTTTTTGTGAAATTTCCATTGCTTCTGCTGTTTTTTCCTGCTGATGGGAGAAACTAGAACCCAGAAAAGTCAAATGGAGGTTAAACCCCTTGGTGACAGTTTCCAGTCAATTTTAGAATTCCTCTAATCTTTTGAGTTCTTAAGTTAAATTAGCCATTGCTTGATATTTTGTGCATTTGTCTGGAGATTTGTCTGTAATTATTTTAATTGCATGAAGGTCCCCAGAGGTTTTGTCTTTGCCATGGTAAGTAGTTTTAGCCCCAGTTTCTCTAGGTAAGAGCAAACGACTCTTGGCAAGCTTTTCTGGGAGAGACAAATACTTTTGAGTTACTGTTTATTGGCTACAGAAAATGCAGAAGGAACTAGTTGGCAACTCATCTACGGACAAATAGAAGAATTTGATGTCGTGCTGCATGTGACAAGGGCAATAATGTCTCAAAAGCCAAGCTGGACAGGTTGAAAATCACAAATATCAGGTGATGTCTTGTAATGGGACCAGAAGTATCACAGATATCATGGCTTTCTCACATGTGTTGACTCCATCAGTCTTGGTTGTTGTTATGGGGATCTGACAATCTGCTTTGTTACATAACTGAAGTTAAGCAATTCCCAAATCCATTGACTTCAGTTGAATTTGTCAGCTAGTGCCTGACAGTGGTCGGAAAAAAAACCCCAAGCTGAGTTAGAAATTATTAGCAAAGAAATAGAAGGCAAGTTGGAAAACATGACTGTGTCTGTGTAGAGCCCTGGTACACTCTGCTTCTTCAGTGCTAGGAGTAATTATCATGCTTCTGTTTCAGAGTGGATATGTGAAGCGTGATAAAGGTGATTAGACTCATGGAACAGCTTCCATGTGATGAAAGAAATATTATGATCTTCAGGCTGGAGAAGAATCAACTGACCGAGAATTTGATAGAGATCTACAGGACTGAGAATGACATGAAAAAGGTACGTGGAAAATGACTGTACCCTCCTCACATGTAAGAACTGAGCATCAAGTGAAACTAATAGGACAGTTCAAAACAAATTAATTTTTTTTTTTCACACTGAGATATTAAGTAAGTTGTGGAACTCAATTTCAGAGGCCATTAAGGATGCTGAAAGTTGACATAGATTCAAAAGTGGACCAAACAAGTTCATGGAAGGAGAATCCATCCAAAGCTATTAAATAAAAACATGCCAACTCTGGATCAGAAAATACCTGAGCCATAAATGAGTGAAAGCTGGGGAAATATAAATAAGCTAAGTAGCATTTATATACTCTCTACCATAGCTGCTCTTTTTTTTTTTTTTGAGTTCAATGTAGCTACTATGATACTTGAAATTAAGCATGTGCTCAAGTTCTTTGTTAGTTCAATGCCTTTGCTCTTAGAGTATCTGTTTAGCCTGTCATTTCAGGTTCAGGATTATAGGAAATAAATCACTTTTTAGGGAAGACAACAAAAGAAAACACAGCTTTTCCTTTCCCTTTTCTGGTGGGCAGCACTCTGCCTTCAGAGTCAATACTAAGTTCACAAGCATGGTGTTAATGGACGGCTTTGCAGGAGCTGTCAGCATTCAGTCAGATAAGACATGACACTGGGATTTTGACCATTTGTGGTCATTAAAGTTCTCATGTACTTATTATAGGATAGTGGAAATTAGCCCTGGTGTCCTGGTCTAATTCCAATTTATGTGTCTCCTGCAGTTGGACTTGGATAGGTTCCTTTTTCAGTGTGTGCTGCTAAGTAATGACTACAGTTTACTGAAGAATAGCGCTGTAAAGACTCCACGTGATAAAAAGTTCAACACAGATTATTTCTTGTCTAAGACAACAAATACAGTAAACTGTGCAACAATTCTTGAACAAAACAGGAATACAAAGTATATGTGAACAGTTGCATGTTTTGTAAAACACTGGTCATAATTCAGACTAAAGAAGAGTCCACATATGTCAGTGAATTTTGGTGAAGCCAGCAGAGATGCATGCATGTACGTCTGTGGAGAATCTGGTATATTATTGAGCGACTAGATGTGACTGGATGAGCTGGTGCTCTAAATTTTGCACTGAGATCTTAGTGGCGCACAGTTTTTGGAATACACTATGAAATTTGCTTTAATGTAGAAGACATCACACGAGCTGGGATTGCACACGGGGTTTTTTTCCTCCCTTTGCATCAAAGGCTTTGTATGCATCATCAATGTAAGGTAAGTGAGAGAATCATTTGTCTTTGGGGGAATGATTGTCCACATTCTCAGTGAAAGGTCAATGAGTAGTGGGTATTAATTAATCCAGCTGGGCA
>NC_090669.1:11330890-11363390 GCF_013368605.1 Nyctibius grandis | reverse complement strand
GAAGATGAAATTATCCCTACTGAAGAGTACTAGAGATCTGTACAAAAATAACCTTTAATTAGATTTAAATAGGATATGTATTCACTTTGCTGACTTTGGCTTTTATTGATTCTTTATAATGGGCTAAAAGTATAGGGTGATACCTCAAATCACCTTAGGTAGGGCTTTATGACTGCCTCAGGTCTCATTGTTAATATTCTTATAGCTATTTACCTCCATCAGTAATGAACAGGATAATGGGTCAGCAAATCTGAGTGTACACTGATCTCTTGAGGTGATTTTCATTCAGTCTTCATCTGAAGCTGAGTTTCGTGTGTGGCCTAAGTGATGTGAGTGCCTCTGCACGTAGAGTACTTGTCAGATACATAACAAGGTAATCAGAAAATTAGTTGTGTGCAAATTAAACAAAAAAAAAATACAATTTTTATATTAATGCAAGTATTATGTACACTACAGCATCCCTCAGAACACCTGTGTGAAGGAAAAGAAATGTGGCACACTAATGCCAATGGTTACAGGAGAGTTTTTCAGCATAGTCCATCATCCGCAGCTGGAACTAGATTTTAAAACAGCAGAGATTTTACCTGTGCTCAGATACTGTTGTCAAAACACATCCCAATTCCCAGAGGACTTCAGCATTTTGGGTGCTAAGCTTGTGTAGAAATTCAGCTGTAAATGTCACAGTAGGAACAGATGGACATCAAGAACTTCACTAAACTCTGCTTATATTTTGGTGAACAGAAGACTTTGACATTTTTACCCTAATTATAGGTATTAAGTACCTAAACATTTTACCAGAGAGCTTTTGAAAAGCTTGCCTTAAAATATTTCCCCTTCAGAAGTGATTAGCCAATACAGATTTCAATTAAAATTTTAATTAAGGCTTATTTGGTATGTACAGCATTAGCTTACAACACTTTTTTTTTTACAAAAAGAAAAAGATGTTATCTTTATAGAATTCACTTATTTGGAAACTTAACATAAGCTTTCAAGCCCACAGAAAATATGGTGATGTGTTTCTGTTTAAAATATGTTTAAAAAAGTAATTCACTGTAAAATGTTTTTGCAGTACTACTTTAGAAATAATTTTGGATGTTTTAGATAAGAACCCCTTAATCCCTGGCCCTAAAATCTAGATATTCAAAAACTTATAGGAATACTCTTTCAGTGCTACTCAGTATTTTAGCCATGCAGTTCCCCCATGACCTGACTATTGCTTTGAAAACATCCAGGTTGAATGATACCAGGAAAAACCCATATCAGTGCTAATGTATGAAATAGCCCTGGTCCTGCATATAAACCAACAAAGAGTGTCCGTTGACTTCAACAGACTTTTTGGATAGGGCGGGTACTTGGAACATTGTAATTTTGTCTGTAATTGACTGTTGGGGTAGTTTCACTGACTGTAATACCTCAAAAATTTAATTTTTACAAGTGCCTGTCCAGTCATCTTTAATTTATTGAGATAATGAGTGGGTTTCTTTCAATGCAGTACTGTTCTGTGTGCTTTATGTCGATTACATGGCTCTAATTAAATCCACGCAAGGGCTGTGCTTTATGCTGTAACTAAACAGAAGAGTGTTAAAAATGATTTAGCAGGCTTTAAAACAGTTACTGTGGAGAAGTGGTGTGACCAGGAGTCACCTGCTTCTGCAGAAACAGAACGTGAACCCAGTCTTGCCCTAGCAGTTCTGGACTGATTAAAAAGTAATCCTCATGTTTCACTTATCTCAGGTGCACAGTGAGACTTCTAGGAAATCAGCTGAAGATTTACAAAGAGGAGAGAAAATTAAGCTAAAAACAAACATAAAAAAGCCAAAAACCGTGTCATGTTGAAGGTTACAGGCAAGTGGTGGGAAAAGTTGAGAGGGTCTCTTGAAGTAAGTTACGTCTGAACTCAAACCCTTCACTGTTCTGACAGCAGGTAATGCTTTAAATACATCTCATGATGTATTAGTATGTGATGCTTACTGCCCACAGTGGTGGTCTGTTGGTCCATCGCTATGGGCGGTTTAAAAAAAAAAAAAACAAGGTAAAGGAACAGAGTTATTGTCATATATGAGAGTTCCTTTATGGGACACCAGCTGGGTTGGGAGGAAGGAGGTGAAGGAACAAGCAGATGCACTTTGGGTCAAGCTCTCATTGCTGATCCTAATATGAAACTATCTGGTCAGACTGGAGCAGTTGGGTGACTTGCTACTGGCAGCTTTTTTCTGTTCCCTCTGGCATCTTCCCTATGAGAAGAAGAGAGCACGTGGGGATAGCAGAAAGTAGAATGAGAGGATAGAAACTCTCACAGTTTCTTATCAATCACATTTGCAAATGGATTTGAACATGGATTTGACACAGTGACTTAAAATTTTGATATCTGTCTTACCTGTAGTGATTGCCACTTGCTGGCGGTGAAAGGCAGAACTGAAAGAAGAACGGAAGAGAGAGAAATGTGTGGAGAGAGTTGGAGAGAAATGAATGGAAGAAAGAGAAATATGAAAAAATGGAGGGAAGCTGGAGAGAAAAATTTTCAGAGAAAAGGAAGAGTAAAATAGGGAGACAGCAATGAAAAAGAGAATCACAGCAGCAAAAAAATAGATTTAAATGACTTTAAAGGCACCAGTGTATCTTTCTCATGAAAGCATGGACACCTCTTGGTTGGTATGCAAGGTACATAAAACTCAGTAGAGATTTTCTGGAGGAGAACATGTGACTGCTAAGCTTGTGGGAGACAAAAATGGAGAAAGGTTACCACCAATAATACAGTAACCATGCAAGTCCCGAGTTACGCAAAAGGCAGAAGCAAGTACTCCTGCCTCTCCAGGAACAAGGGGAAATGCTGGCATATACTAGCTTGAGCCTTAGGGGAGGTTGAGCTTAGGGCTTGATCCAAAGCTCATTCTAATAGGTGAAAAGATTTTCCACTGATGCTGAAGGTCTGTCAGGAAAACAATCCCTCACTTTCGCTTCCTTGCTTCTCCCTACCAACCATCCAAAGGCCTCTATTAGAATTGTTTTTTTCCTGCCTTCTTAATTTTTCTGTCCAAAGATACTAGGCTGACTTGGAAGCCCCTCTGCTTTGTGCCATGGGTTGTTGAACCAGGTATATGTGAATCCACAAGACTAAAAGCATGAGGGCAAAAATACAAGGAAATAATCCTGTTCTATCTGTAGTTCTGTAGTTAGTATGTGAGAGTGTAAGCTCCCAAAGGGAAAAAAAGCTTCATTTTCACTTGAAGAGAAAAAGGAGATATTCTCTTGTAGTTAAAATGATTATAGCTGAGTGTTGAAGAAAAACACCAAACATTTTGAGACTTGATAATATGTGAATCAGCAACACTGGGAGAAGTGTCTGCAAGATGATTTGAGTTTCAAGGACGTAAATGTACTTCATTGCTCTGATTTAGTCACCCTTGGTCGTTCAGGATGTAAGTGGGAACTGATCTCATTTAGGAAATCATTGAGAGGAGATGAGTCTGAGGACTTGATTCTATCTTATCTCGACACACCACAGTTAATAAAGGAAGGCAATTATTATGTTTTCTGGGATGTACCCTCATCTGAGGCATTGTTAATAAACATTAAAGGGCTAGTTCTTCAAAGGTGTTTAAGCACCTAGCTCCCATTGATTTCAATAACTTGAAGCATCTAAGTGCCTTTAAAAATCTGACCTTAAGTGTCATCAGGAAAAAGTGAAGCGAAAGATAAGCAGGTTCTAAAAGAATAACAAGGGACTGCAGGCATATGATTCTGGTGTGCTCCTGGTTATTACATTTTATATGTATGGGATGTCTCCACATTATAAACCAAAGAAAGAGACAAACAAATGATCCCCACCTATACTGCATAAAGCATAAAATTGCTATCACTTCTCTAGTCATCTCTCAGACATCTTTTACAAAACATGCTGTATGGATTGAGATAAAAAGCAAGAAAACAACAAACCCAGCAATATCCCCTCTGCTCCCTTCAGCCTCTCTGACATAGCACCCCTCCCAGCGCCAGGCATGCCTCTCCTTTTCCCTTCCCCAATGTACTTCATGAGCTGGAGGGGTTTGTTCACCTGACTCTGTGTGACAAGTAAACAGTTGGCCACAGCCCTAATTACAGATGCTTTTGTTACTCAAACATATTCTTTCAGTTAAAGAAAAATACCTCGCACTTAAGATTAGCCTTATCGAGAAGGTACAGTATGTATGACATAGTCCCAATGTGATAAACAGATAGACAGGCAGTGGCATACAAATGTTAACATTTTTTTTTCCTTTTTGAGGAAAAATCCTGAACTAGAAAATATCATGTTGGTTTGTCACTATCTTGTCAGGTTTGTTGCATTTTAATAGAAAGACGGAAAGTGAGAGGGAAGGAGGTTTCCGTGCTGTTTGTTTCTTTCATGTTTGAGCCAACTATGCTGCTTACCTGCTTCTTGATAAATATTGCTCAGCTACTTCTCTTTGGAATAAACTAAATGAAAACAAACCCTCCACAGATAACAATAATTCCCAAAGAAGAGATTTTCAAATTTAAAGGCTAAACTAAAATTTAAAATGGTTTTCCTAGATTTCCGACCTACATTCCCTGTCTTACTCTGAGTGCATTTGTCCTTTTAAAGGAACCAATATGTTTGTATAACTGATGTGAAACAAGCTTGACTCCAAAAAGATTTAACTTAATATCTGGCTAAGCATTCAGAGGGTAGTCCATCTGTAGAATGTACATTAAGGACCCTGGCTGGAGCGCAGCTAGTCATGTATGATATTAGGCTCACAAATGTGACGTGATGCCCATATACTCTTGAGCATAATTCAAAGTGCCATGAAGCTCTATGGGTAGAGAAGCTATAAACACAGTTGTCACAAATGAGAAAGACTACAGGGTTATATTCAGACTGAAGAATGAAGAAGAATTAGAACCAGCCATCACATCTTAATGAAATTCTTAATTAGGATATTATGGAATTCATAGCTAAAGATAATATTGTCCAGCAACCTTGCAGCATGCTTTTAATTAACTATTTCTTCACCAAGACCTGAGAGAGACTCAGAAGTAGTGCAGACAGCCCCCTTCATAAATATACAAATCCAATCAAAATGATGTTACTTTTTTTCGCAGTAGATTTTTTAAATCTTTTTTTTTTCTTTCTAAACAGACCAGCACAGAACATGTCATTATCTACTGCTTATAGGAATAAGTACACATTTAATCTACATAATCATCAGTTTTTCTTTATGTAAAAATGATTAGTAAATAGGGTTTTTAAGCAACTGTTTAGATTAGGCATTGGCATCATAGATTAACTTATTTCTAAAACACTTGATTTTATCACTATGCCTAATGATTTGTCTCATGATTTATTGGCTAATATGATGAATCATGTTAGATTTATTGTTTATCCTATAAATAGTGCAACAAATCATTAAACAGTGATAAAACCCAGCAGTTTCACAAGCAAGCCTACCTATGTTGTCTTCATGTACAATGTGCTTGTGTTGTACAATAATTTGATGGTTCTGTTTTCAGTTTTATGGTATCAGATGAATAGGCATCTCTGTTTACATTAAATGGTTTTACAAAATAATAGTGAAGTCATAATCTTATACTCCAGCTATATTTATTTTATACAGAAAAATAAAGCCTAATGTCTGTTGCATGGTAAATCTATGAATTTATTCCCAATAATAAATGTAATATTCTTTCCTAGAAACACCTTAAATATGATGGTAGTTTTTCATATTTTAGCATGTCACCTATGTTTTTCTTGCTATGGTTTCATGCTGCAGTTGACAACAATGTTGCTTCTATCCTAGTAATTTTAGAGATCTGAGCCCGTCTCATTTAGTAGCTTAGCTGAAAGGCTAGTGTGCGATATCGGTGAACTGAATATATGAAATTTGGCATTCAGATAATGGGGAGTGGTCATTTTTTTTTTTCCTGAGACATAATGGCTTCTCTTGTTGCAGACATAGCTAAGTCTGCCTGTATACATTAGGGATGAAAGGACAGAAAATAGAAGTAATATTCTTGAAAATTCCCTGAGGTCATCAGCGGGTTAGGATAGACGCGGTCATGATGATATTATATTCTGCAGTAGTAGATTTTCAGTATTGTGAATGGAATTATTTGGACTGTAATGGTCAACCTTTATTGCTAACTGGGGCGTTTACCTTCTTTTTATCTCAAGATACTGCCACACCCTGTCGTCCCTCACCTGTTGCAGAAAAGCTTATTGTACATTCATTAGATCCGTCGTTTCGTACACAGTACCCCCAGCAATGCCTGTTAATATATGGCATGCTCAGGACAGCTGATCAGCACCTTCAAAATCCAGTATAATCTGGAAACACCAGTCTTTCATTGTACATCCTCAGATACAAAGTACTGAGCTGGTGAAGTACAGCTGTGCTATACCCACACAAGAATAGCAGATTTGCACAGCACATGCGGCATGTGTAATATTTGTGCACAGCCCGTTAGTTCTGCACAAGCACAGGGGTGTGACAAAGGGGGTGGCAGAGAAAAACAGCATCTGAGAGCAGAGTGCTGCTACTGGTTGTCCCCGATAGTCCTATTGCCCTGGATAGAAAGGGTCAGTGGGAATGGGACATGGGCCAAACGCCTTATCCTACCTGGACCACTGCACAGTGCCTGCAGCTGTAGTTGGCACCTTTGTTACACATTTTCTTTTTTTGGTACATCACAAGCACTTGGTTTGAGAGGAGACAAAATAGGATGAGCAAGAAGATTAAACAAAGCATCAAAGAGTAGGCCTCTGACAAGTTTTTAACAAGTCCAGCTCTCCTTTGGCCACCATGATGTCAGCAGTGTTTGATTCACTTGTTTTGCACAACAGTAAATTATAAGGGGTTTAGTTATTGATTACTTCTACCTTTGCCATAGGTATTGTGCAGCCTGGGCGCTCGGACTTGCCATCTATGCCAGGTGATTGTTCGGCTACTTGTTCCTGTCTTTAAAAGAGCCTGAACACAAATTGGCAGAATCTGTGCAGCAAAGACTGAAAATCATCTCCAGTGATCCAGAAAGCTTCATAGCAAGCAGAAGTAGTCCTGCTCCTTGTCATTGTGATTATGGAGATGTGGGAAGCAGGTATCCATATATGGCATAGCATAACGAAGTAAATGTGCCTTGTTTGTTAACTAACTGAGCATGTCCCTTTAGTGCCCTGCTAATAATTCCTCCTCTCGTGTTTTTAGAGGGAAACTGCCACTGTACATAAGATGTACTGTGAAGAATAAAGCATTCTTTCTGTGTTTTGGATGTCTGTTTTATTTGCAGAAGAGCACTGAGCACAGCCCAACAGCTTGCCAGTCTTGGGCAACTGTAGAATTTTAAAAATGTGTGGAAATATTACATAAGTCCTTTCTGTATTACTCCAGTCTAGCTACCTCTGGCCTTTTTGTAACTTACTGGTAAAGCCAGTAGATGAGATGACTATTTGGGATTGTGATTTTGGTGGTTCTGATTACTAAATCCAGGAAGACAGTCCTAATGACAGAAGCCAGCAAAGAAAATGTGGTTTTGTGTGCATGTGTTACTCCATGTGTGTATGAGTATCGCGAATTTGTCCTTTGGTATAGCACTCTTCCTTGGATGAATGCACCCTATTTTGCATTAGCAGAGAAAGTAAAGCTGTGGGTCTTTTAAGTCTCCAGCATAATCCCAGGCAGTGCAACCACTATTTTTCCTCCAGACAGGCCTTTTAGTCCTCAATGTGTTTCCAGACAAACATTCTTGTTTTTCTTAGACGAATCTCTTGGGAAAGTTCCCTGGAATTGCTCTAGATCTGGAGGTAGAACTATGGAAGAAGAGGAGAACAGAATGAAAATGCTGGATTAAAGGAAAGGGGCTTTAAAGCAATAAAAGTCATCATTTAACACAGAGGGAGGAAGTGGTTTATTATACTGGACCAAAGAGCTAGAAAGACCCTACTTTATAAATGCTGACATAGGCTTATCTCAAACCAGGGTAAAGGTTATTGCATTAAAGGTTTAAAATCTAGGAAATTGATGTTCCTAGAGTGGGTGCATAAATCTGAGACATTTTTAATCTCACTATGTAAATAAATCTCTTCAGAAAAATAAAATTGTATTGCTTTGAGTCATTTGCCATAAACTCTTTTAATTTGATTTTGATTGATAGCTATATCCCTTGCATTAGAACTTTTTGAAAAACTTTAAGGTAAGTAATTACTCACTTCATCTGGGTGATGCGAAGTTTTTGAACTTGCAAGGATGTGTTACTCTTGTATAAAATATAACTTGAAAATGTTTTTATATTATAATTATATTTTGCCTTTGTCTTTCATAGCATTTGTTCATCTTTTGTGCTGTACTTTCAAACTCTGCAATGTGACTGATGCAGTAAGTACAGTTAATTTTAATTTTGATTTTTGGGACTGGATTTGTCAATCAATACTGTTCACTGGAGTAAATCAGTAACTGTCTCTAATTTCTTAGCCTTTTTTTCCTCTTTCTTTCTCTTTTACTTAATAATTTAGAAGTGAAAGTTGTCTAACAGCTACCTGTCAATTTGAAGTTTGGTGTTCATGAAATGAAGGTTGAGTGCCTGTTGTTTGCATCGTACATGAACACAGCCCTAGTTTGGCAACAGTTATTGTCAGTAGACTGCCATTATTCAGTCTTTGATCTTACCCCCATTCAATAGGCAGCCAAGATGCCAAAAACCAAAACAAGCTGCATCTTCAAGAAATAAAAGCACTCAAGAAGCATGGATAACCAGCAATACACGCTCCAAACCAGACAGATCAAATTAATTCTGTGGAGAGGACTGGATTATATAAACACATTACATACACAGATATCAATGTAGGACATTATTCTCCCCTATTCACAGGAGATTCTGCTAGTGTCAATAAGAGGTTTACAGAAAGATGTAAAGTGTCATTGTCAAGTAGTAACTAATGTTTTAGTTAGCACCATTATTATTTCATATACAGCATCACCTGATGGGAAAAACCCATTAACTTTAAAACCACAGTTGTGTGCTCTGTATTTCTTCTTGTTTGTTGTCCTTTCAACTTCCTTATCAGCTTTTAACATCAATCAACAAATTCATCCTTTTCCAGATGAATAATGGTCCCCTGCTGACTGGCATATCTGTCTGGAGAATAAGAAATGTAGCAAAGCTGATCCCGTGGCCCCTCTGTTATCTAGGGCACGGATCTCGGATATTCAGGGGAAACATCTAGAACAGATAAATTAAAGTGATATCACAATTAACCGAAATTTTGCTAGTTCTTTTACTTGTATGTAACTGTATCAGTTATATCCTAGTACAGGAACTCAAGATTTCTAATATCCACCTACTATGTACTGAGGCCCTTACAGACCCCAGCCTCCCCTAGCTGCATGTGCAGCAGCTCTGTATGTTCTGTAATTCAGAAAGATGATCCTTTTTTTTTCTGTACAGCCAAAATTATGGACTTGCCATCTCAGTGAAGATAATAAGAACTGACTGGCCTAAATTGCACTTGTGTTCTTAGTGCTTTTTTGGCAACGTTGTTCCCGTCCCTCAGAAACAGCCCACATTCCATTCCTTGTTACTCAACATCAGCATCGGGTTAGATGTGTCCCGAATGCAGCGGCTTCCCAAGCATCTACAGTGATGCAATGATGAACGCTGCTGATAACGTCAGCTGTCTGGAAACTGTCTCTTCCCAACAGTTCCCCTGCTCTGATACCGCAGTAGGTGGCTGGATGCATCCCTCTTTCTCCTAGCAGACGGCAGCTTTTTCTTGCATGTGAATCTTGCTCCTTGTGCAGCTTGGGTGAATGCATTCCTTGAAAATAAAAGAAGCCTGTTTTCATCCATCAGGCTGGAAAATACCATTGCAACATGGCATTGCTGAGGTTCCTGCAGCACGTTTTTCCAGTAGCTTGCTAGAAGTCCTCGTTTGTACACAGTAGCCTTCTGTTGGCCACTGGCATGACAGCCATAGCTATACTTCTCCATCTGAAAACCTTCTGCTTTTCTTTTTTCACTTCTAAAAAAAAGACTGCTCTCTAAAGCTTTGTTTAGATTGTAAAACCTTTTAACTCTCTGTCTGGTCACCAAAGGACTTGCAGTTGGGCATGCAGCCTGCCCAGTCCCACTATTCCTTCATGTGATGTCCAGAGTGGTACTTTTATTACATTCACACCTGGTCTGAGCTCTTTTTTTTTTTTTTTTCTGCTCTATGAAAGTAGAAACAGTTATTTAATAAATGTCCAAATGGGTTCTAGCTTTAAGGATGACACACACTTAATGTGGCTTATGCTATATTATTCTTGCTTAACTTCGAGCTTTTGATTTAGCATTCTAGTTTAGCAGTGGTATTCCACAGGGGATATTGTTGGTTTCCAAATCTTTTGTCAGAGTAATTGAGCATAACATCTTTGCAGGTTTGTGTTTCAAAAGATGCATTATCTTTTCTTGTCCATTTGTTCTATCTAAGCTACTCAAAACTTTAGCTTTACAGAGCCTTTGAAAGAATTTGAGTTTTAGGGCTGATAATTTATGTTTCTGCTGAATTTGCAACTCTGCATGTGATGATTAATACACGTCTCTCCATAAATAAGAAAAGATGATATCTGTAAATTGGTAACAAAACAGAAGAATTTCATTAAATTCTGTATTTTGCAAGAGACTTCCATCCTTTTCATTCTTTATAAATTAAACATCATCCATGTCTGGCTGGCTGAAGAATGACTGTCACAAATAAGATATCTCCCTTAAATATTTTCTTCAAAGTAATCTATATGATTTATAACATATTGCAATTAACATTGACCTTTTGTCTGCTTCAAAAGAATGTGAGAAACAGTTTTTCTGACATCAAAGAGATTTTCTAAATTTCCAAAAATATTCCTGATGAAAGTTGTTCTGACTGGGAAATATATGTCACCTTCATTTAAAAGTTATGACATGCTTGATAGATTGTCTGCCTCTTTCCTAACCTTAGTTCATGCACAAAAGTGGTTTTAAAATAACGCTTGCAAATAATAAACATTTTGAAAATGCAGATCCTTAGAAGTTAAAATTAAAATCCTGTATTTGTCTTTTGAGATCAACTGACAATTTATTCAAGATCTGGAGGCTGCTATTCACTCTCCCATTTCTTTCCAGCCACTTCATTGCCAGCCTACAGCTGCGGTTGAGGTTTCAACAAATTTAGTCCCCTTTTGCATTCAAAATGAAAAAAAATGAATAAAGATTACTTTTCACAAGTGTCTGTGTTCAACTTTGTTTTACAGGTTATTTATATCAATATATTTTAGACCTATGAATAGTTTGCCAAATAATTGCTATAAATATAGCTCCCAATATTCATTATTCATTCTGAATGTGGAATGACATTGTATTGCTCGCGATTGCTCCCTAGTTGACTCTGTCAAGTTTTCAAGCTGACCATGTAAAATATTATGGTGGAGGTTTATTTCTTAAAAATACCTTTTTTTTTTAACCAAGTTACCTATGAAAATGTTTGTGGAAAGGAGATAAAATAGGATCATATTGTTTAACATAGTAAGATGTAGAGTCCTGCTTGTCTTTATTTGCTTACTCTTTGCTCTTCACTACTTTGGTCCCCTTCTAAGGGTTGGGAAGGCTGCTCTGGACACAGTGTCCTGCCAATATGTGACAAGTTCAAGCGATGCCTCTCTGGGCACTTGGCTGGAGCAGGCTTTCTTTGTAGCAACCCTGACTTTGATGGCAAAGTATTAACTGTTCGGTTGAGGGAGGGGAGGAGAGATCAGAGCACGAGTTAGGCCAGCTGCCAGCCACACTAAAATTACTTCTGTAACTACTCCAATATGTGTACCAGAATTTAGGGACTCCGATATATTCAGACAGAACAGTTTTACACAAAGGGTAGTTGAAATACGGTCTGGAACAAACTGCCGAAGTCAGCAGTAGAAGCAAATAGTGTAAATCAGTTCAAGGAGGAGTTTTTGAAGAAGGCAGGGGGAAGAGCATAGAGCTACTAGCTAGAAGTTCAAGTTTCAGATGATGAAACACAGATTGATTTGTATTTCCTGAGGTTATGAGGGCAGGTCTTCATGGACCGTATCATCCTCTTTGGGCTGTTAAATATTCCAATGTACTTTTGTGCTGTGTTTCATTCTGTCTCAGTTTGGACTGATGCTTTTTCCCCTCCCCCCATCCCTTACTTGTACAGTCTCTTTAGATAACGCCTTGCAGAGTGGAATGCATACCACAGAAACTCTGTTTCCTAGCATCTCGGTGAACTTCACCAAAGTCAGTGTACTCACTTATTACAGTGATATAATCAAGTATACTTTTCAGCTTATAGGCGTATAAATTTGCATGTATTGTGTTGTTTCCTGGGAAGGACCTCCAGACCATGATATAATATTTATGTATACACTATAATGGTAAAGAAATTTTAACCAGGAAATCAAACATGGAATTGTTTTAGCTGTTTCAGGGTGCTGCTAATCTCAGCGCTGTCCTGCTGATGTGATGAAAGGTGCACGTCGCAGGAGGGGACAGAACAGAAACCTGGAGGAGAACAAATCCACTTTACTACTTTTCAGTGATGAACTTGTATTTTGTCCTTGTGGCCAGTGACATGTTCTCATCGATAAAAGAAATCCTGCCATGAAGCATTTTGATAATACTTTTTTATTTCAATAAGTCCATAAACATAATTGTGCATATAACAAAGTCCCTTTACCTTCTCCCACATTTGCAACCCAAGCACACTGCTCTCTTGCTGGAGTCCTGAGTTAACACCCCTGAACATACAGGAGTCCTTCTTTTAAAAGGCTTGTAAGAGCAGCGATGGGCATGATCTGCAAGGTGTTGTGCTCCATAAACTTCATGTCATGTCAGCATAAGCTGAAATTTTTCCACAGCTTGCTGGGTCAGGCTTTGCCTTGAATTTTACCTAGACTTTTTTTTTGAAAAATAGATAAGCATCTTAAATGACATAGCCATTACAAATATTACATGAGGAAAGTGTATTTTATTTCAATCTTCAGTTTGTAAGTCACAGATTGTGCTAGGTAACTTGTTTATCTAATGTTTTCAGTAGAAATTTTTCAAATGTGCACGTTTCTCCTTTTTTAATTATCTTTTATTGCAGCTCTGATAAGCAAAACACAAATGTCTGTTGTTTATTTTGATGCAAGTAAGAACCCAAAATACATATTCTTACTGAGATTCCCTGCGGCCTGGGTTTCTTGCTTAAAGTAACATTTATTTGCACTGATATTTCTAGGAGTATTTCCAATACCTTCTGCCTCAGCATAACATTAAAAAATGCTCTCTGTTCATTCATTACTGTATCTATTGGTGGGGTAAAAGAGCATAAAATGCCTCCTAATGCATCCTATTTTCTTCCTGCACTCACAACCATGTTGGAAATCAGAAGTACATTTCCATAACAAAGAAAAATAACAAGAAAATTAACTGAACTTCGTAAATAACTAAAAAGGTTTGGTTCTTGCTCACAGAAATTCATAACCTGTGCTGGCACAATCTCTGTTCCCTGCTTCTCAGCTGTAGATGTGTTGGTATTGTGTTTAAAGCCCAACAGAGTAGTAGCAACAAGACAGAGCTGGCCTTACAGAAACATAGCAGCCAGATGATTGGATCCTATTTCCCAAAGGTTTCTAAGTCTGCAACTGGAAATGTCTTGTAACTCTATTAGGAAAGACCTATGGTGATCAATAGAAGCAACAAGGCCACACAAGTACGTCTCAGAGCACAATGAAAATTGCACATCCCGTGGTGCTCAGGGGACATAATATTTTTCAGTGATTTTCTTACCCCACCCCTTGCCCTTGTTTACTGAGCAGCTCTTCTGTATCGTGCAGCTTTATTGTGAAATGTAACTGGACTTTTTCATTAACATAGTTTACTCAAAAAATCAGTTCTGTACATTTCCTAAGGTTTTAGGAAATATAGATTTTTTTTTTTTTTTTTTTTTTTACGTTTTCTTCAGTTTCGTAAAGATTGGTTTGTATTTTGAAGTGGCATTCTGCAGTTTCAAAGAAAGGATGTCTGCAATGGGGAGACAAGAGGGCAGCGGTCCCATACCCATCTCTCTTGTTTGAGACAAGGGGGCCAATGTCAGGAGTAGGGGTATGGTTTCGCTGGAGCTGACTGGTGGTAGACCCATGGATTCAATGTAGTGAATCAGGGCCACAAGCTGATGGATCACTTCCCGAGATGTTCTGAGCTGGGTAGATCTGAGATGACATTGGAAATGACGTTGGTATTTATCTACAAAGACCTGACAAGAACAGCATTTTTGTGGCTTCAGTGAAATGGTCTCCTCCTCTCTCTGATATTTGAGAGAGAACCGGATTCTCGTTTCGTGGGTGGAAGGAGAAGGGGAAGTGATCCATGCTCTTTATTAATGACTTTTGTACAGATATTTATTTTCTATAGAGTTAATTTCCCAGTTATTCCAGGACTGGACCATAATAACTGAATAGGATAGAAATTCCAATACGAGATCATGAGAAGGTAACTGTCATTCCCCACCTCTGAATCCTTCTATGAAGTGAATATGATGGCGTCCTAAGAATGGGGTGAAAAATCCTCTGAGGTGTTCTGGGAGGCTGAAGAGGCTGTTTTGCTAGACAGAGATGATCACAGACAGCATGGTGAACTGCAGCACAACAGTAATTACTGTGGGATTCCCAGGTAAATTCATAAAGTTATATCCCACTGAAAGTATGTCTTTCAATATCCTTTTTCTTCTCTGCATAAATGGGTCAATTAGTAATGGTGATGCAAAGATTCAATTAGATTAGGAAAACTGTTTAAAAATTTGAATGATTATCTGGAACTTCAATTAATGATGGATCAGAAAAATAGCTGTGATGATCTTTCAGAACTACTTTTCTTAATTTTTTGGTGATTCTAAACCATCTGTGGGTAACCAGCAACAAAGGATTTGATCCCACAGATTTAAGCTCTGAAGTAGTCTAATAGAAATTACTTTTGCTTAGATGGAATTTTGTCAACAACTTTCAGAACTGAGTCTTATTTTACTGACAACTAAGAGACTGCTTGTTCTATTACATAATGATTTTTAGTTTGCTGTTATGCACCCCCTACAATATGTTGTTTTAATTTTTTTTTTTCATTTTAATGTAAGAAAAACAAAACACTTGCTTTGAGGTATACAGGGAATCTTTTATAGACAGTGCGTTTAGCTCAGAGCACATGAAAAAATGACTACTTGACTAGGTTAGCTTTGGGTACCCTTAGGCTCTTTGAGATTAGTTTTAGATTCATATGCTATGGTCACTCATTGACCAAGCTGTTTCAACCCTTATACATATCCAGCAAAGGATCATTTCCCTCAGGCATGGTTTTCTTTCAATCATATTTAGCAAAAACATTAAACACACTTGGGGCTTTCACTGAGGAGAGAAACAACTCTATACATACACAATTCAAAACAATTTTCTTCTTCAGGAAGCAGAAGAAACTTGGTTAAGTGTTAAGTCTGTTTGTCAAGACTTAAGTTCAGTGCACCCTAAAAGGGTTCTGTATAACTTCCCCTGCAATCAAATTACTTTTGCATTCCTAGTAATTTTTGCCAATATTTTTAAAGTTGATGCAAAGATGCTTTACTCCTAAGCAAACAGACAAATGAAATATTTCTTATTTTCATTTCCAAGAGTGTTTGACAGTTGATACAGTAGTGGGATGGGAAGCAACTGATACATTGATTACTTTTTATCTTTTTAGTAGCTTTTACTTTAGCAGCCAAATTTTATTTTTCAACAAATCCTCAAACCATAAGGTTTTCAGTTTTGATGTTTTTTAAAGAGAGTTCTTAACACATGCACACATACCTCCCCCCATATTTTAGAGCAGATGAGTACCCACAATAGTGGATGAAGAGTCTGTGTAGAGAAAGGGTGCAAAGCAGAGTGGTTGGATGCCTCTGACTATGGCATTTAGCCGTGCCAGGTTTCTGATCCCCCACTTAGCTTCCTTCATGTGCAAAGTCATATTGGCTCCAGTTCAGTGAAATTCAATGCAGGAAGAGTAAGTGTTCACGCACGAAGACTATGTAGGACTTGTTACTGGACCCTAAATTTGGAATTGGGAAGTGTTCCCAGATGGCCATAAAGTGAATATTTTTGGTTCTTAACTGAGAAAGAGTCACATTAACTTCAACGAGTTCTCTTTATTAAATATATCTTGGCCCATGGTTTATAGAAAATACTCTTGACTTGAACAGTGTAGCTTTGAATAGAGTAGAAATGCATGTGAGAAGGAGGTGTTGGGCTTGTGTGCTGTCTGTGGGTGTATTTCCCTATGCACAGAGTTATTGTTTGTGGGAGAACAGGGGGAATTCTTTTTCCTCATACAGTTATCTATTTTGGGTGGTTTTCTAAGAAAAAATTATCTCCCAAATTATCTGAGAAGTAAATGATGCTCTCCCTTCAAGATCTGTCTTAATTCAAATGCCGTGTCTGACAGGTTTCACTTGTGAGTTCAGACTCACCACTGCACTTTGACTACTCAAACCAGAAATCTCTGGTGACACTCCCTCTGCTTACTCTGGCTGGCTTTTACTTGAACTCTCTTGGATCTCTTTACACATGAAGGCATGTGTACATATTCACTCCTTCCCCCCGCCCTTCTTTCTATGTATGGAGATCACCTGAACTGCTTAAAAGTTTTGATTTAATTTTTATTTCGTTTCTTATAGCAGTGGAATTCCTTGGATTTATATTAAAGGTGCCATGGTATCTTGTATCTATAAACTTTTCCATAGTCAGATTTGGAATTTTTACAGGTGTCTTTCTTCAGATACTATCAATGACATTCATGTAGAATTGTTTTTCTGTAATCGTACATCTTTGGTTACTGCAGGGATTTATGGTCTTTTGCATTGAGCTGTGAACATGAGGGTAAGAAACACTTTCTTCTTTGAAGTGGGACCAAAATTAATAGATATCTGAGCAGTTATTTAGTTCTACAGTTTCTTCCTTTTCATGACTGTCTTGATGTTCAACATAACTGCTAAAATTCAGAATGCAAGGTAAATTGCAGACCAACTTTTTGCTAAGTCATATTTAAAATGCCCTTAACCTTTGATAATCCAGTCGACTGGAATTTTGATTTGCTCTTTTCTGTCCCTCTGACAGCTCTGAAAGGGACAGTCCTGCTTGAGAAGCTCTTGAAACAGCCTTAGACCTGTACAACTTCAGGAATAATGCTATTTTTTAAATCTGCTATTTCTGATTATGTTTTCTATCTTACTAAATCAGCATTAGTTTCTAAAACAACAGGTTGCCCTTTTTTCTCTTCTTATCTTGCTTCAGGTAATGCTATTCTGGACCAAACAGAGACTGAACCAAATTTTGGGAAATGCTCATAAATTTTTGGATGTTTCCCCTTCTCACAGTGTCAGAGTAATCAAGTTGCTCCTTTGTCAAGGCTTGTTGAAATTGCCTAAGATCACAGCCTATCTGTTAATGTAACTAACCACAGTACAGTTTTAAGGCCTCTAATTTTAGTCTTCTATTATTCCTCTTTTCAATTGTGCATCTTGTCATCTTCAGCTATAAGAAATTGTAAATTTCAGCATTGAAACTGCTAAACTATCTCTTCTAGTAGTATTTCATTAATGCTTTGTAATTTAATATGTCATTGTATGTAAAAGTCATGCGACATTATAGTGTGAAAAGTACTGCATAAGTTTTATTGTATTGTTTACTTCTTGCCTGTTAGGTAGTGGCAGCTTTTACGTCCTGTTGATTTTTCAGCAGTGAAAATTAGAGATTATTTTTCTTATAAGTAAAATAATTAGTGGTTTAGGTGAAATTGAATACAATTTATGTGTGTTCAGTCATGCAGAATATCAGACTTTTTTAAACATATTTTCAGTTTCTGGCAGTTAGAAAAACAGATTATTCAGAATTTCATCCTTTTAACTGTAAATTAGCACATTTGGATTTATTTTCTAGAATTTTCGTAGTACACATGGTAGGCTACAGCAAGTATATTATCTCTGAAAAGCCCTCACATATTCTGAAAATATTAAATGCTTTAGAGACTTTAAGAAGAAAATTCAAAGCAAAGGTAATGGCCTAAATGCTCCCTACGTGTGCACCTAAAATAACTTAAAATGTTTTAAGGTTTGAATTTCTTCAGGTGACAAAGCTTAGTTCTGCTTAGTGATGTGATCACCCAGTGACAGCACCTTTGCCTTCATGCCACAGTACTGATTTTGCATCTTCCAAAGGCAGATCCTGCTGTCCTTTCTTTCTCAGGTACGACATCACAGGATTTAAATTGCTGACAGAAACTTCCTGATGATCCTTGTGCTTCCAGTTTGTAAACTGGCAAAATTTCTACACTGTACAATTATAAAAAGCTTTTTTGTGTAGATCACTCCTCTTATATATGAATAGGTTCCTAGTCTCCTCCAACACCACCTGTAATCTATAGAGAAAGGAGCTCCTGCAGAGAGTAACTCAGAGTACCTACATTTGGTTCCTGTTGTTCTGGAAGAGAACCCCTCTCTCCACTCACTCTAGTCTAGAAGTCAAATGACTAAGCGAGGTGCCCAAAGTTGAGCTGTATGAATCCTTTGTTCATGTTTCATGACAGTTGACTTCAAAACTGTGGTTTAGTGAACTTCCCTATGAAAAAATAAACCCAAATCTTGTTTAAGACTTACCATGGAGATATTGTATGGATGTCTGAGTTGAATAGAGTTCAGGCAGAATTTTTTCCCCATGTGTTTGTGTGAAACAGGAATCTGAATTCAGTCACATCTACTTGCCAGCAGTTTGGGCTTCTAGAAATTAGCACAAGGAATAATCGCATGTTATAGGGTAGATTTTTAATGTTCCCTGCAATTAAAGTAGTTCTGCGTTACATTCAAGCAAAAACTATGCTTTGGCAGTGTGGTGAAACATTAGAGAATTCTCCTCAAATCAGTTACAGAAATTGAATGACAGGACAAATTAAAAAGAGGTAGGAGGGGATGAAATATTTTATGTTAAAAATACTCCATAAAGACAAACATGGAGTAAATTAGCAAGTGTGGTCTCAGTTATTCATGGAAACGTGTTTGAAAAAAACCATGGGGTTGGTTTGTCTATTATTTGGCAGAATTTTCCAGTGTTTTGTCAGGTTTCCACAGGCCGCTGTGCACAGAGCTCCTTGGGAGGATCACCAGAAATCTTTGAGGAAGCCTTCAGAAATGATGAACCAGGCATGGAGGAATGCAGCCAGAATGACAGTGCAAGGCAACAACCTCAAAGCTGGGCATTCCTTTTGAAAACCTTTCCACCTCAAAGGCATAATTTTGAGCAGTACATGTATGAGGTGAGAAAATGATAGGCATCCATGGATCTACCTGCACCTAGCCCTGGCTACCTCAAAAGCTGCAGTTAAAAGTGCAAACCAAACTTCTTTTGCATTTACAGCAGGTGGTATTAATTTATGTCATTTAGATTAATAGCACTTGTTGTTTAACAATAGCTGTTGATAAACTAGCATTTTTATAACAATATGCAAAAAATTGCATCTAAATTTGAAGCGGGGGGGGAGCAGGGAGAGCAGCCAAATGCTCCACCCTGTTATATAGAGAGATATATATATTCCACTGTCCACACACAGGAATGATAACTTCAGTATGTTTATTGGGAGTGGTGAAAAACAGCCACTTGCAAATTAAGTGAGACAAAGAACAACAGATTGGAGCTGTATATTTTTTTTTAGTGTTGCTTCCAACTACAGTGTAAGTGTTAGAAAGGAGGGGGAAGCTTTTTTGGGAAATATATTGGGGTTTATTGCAATAAATGCTTCTGGCTCAAAGACATCCATAGTTCGACCTGGTAATCTGTGAGAAGTAAAAGGGCATGTGCTGGCAGAAGAGAGCAGAGCTGTGAAAACGATCTGTCCTTAGGACCTGTCTATCTTTCTGTTCATAATAAAAGCAAGAGAAAAAAGCAGTGTTATCAGTACACTTCTGCAAGTGAATTAGCTAGCACAGATTTGATAAAGCTTATAAACCCTCCAGAGCAATCGTGACAGTTTGCTGGCTTGGGCTTTGTCTGCTGCCAGTTACTCCTTGCTAGTGGCACTCTTTATTTATGCTTCAGTACCACGTTATCCTCTGGGCTTCAAACAGAAGGGACCTGTCTGTAAGTGTTTTGGTTGTGGTGTTAAAAAATAAGAGTGCAGCAAAACACATGCAACAGTGCCCAAGATCCGTTTCAGCCAGTTTCCCTTCTCGTGGTGTCGCTTCCCCGTGACTGTTCGGCACACGCAGCGCATGGCTGAAGTGGTATATGTCTGCCTTCCACTAGAGAGTGTCGCAGAGTTATTTGAATGAATGAAAAAATCCAAATGGATGCATTATTTGCTTTGTTGTAGGTGAAATGCACAGTGGTGTGACCTCTAGAACAGGAGATAGGTGTGCCTGCCTATGTGTTTTCCCTTTTCTACCACTGCCATTTATCCTTCACTCTGCAGCTAAAAATGAACATAATGCAGGAGGCATACACATTTTTAATACACACCAGTATTTTATCCATTTGACAATGTGTACATTAATGTTACGGTAAATATGTAGTCTGATACTTTTTGCTCTCTTTTGTATTGAAATTAAATATATACTTCAAAAGGTTAGCATAATTTTGGGGTCAATTATCACATGCATGTTCCTAGCACAAGGTGTTGGCAAATAGAGTTTAGATTTTGGATCAGCCTATGTAAAATTGTACATGTGGGAATCTTGGAAAGAAAGTTGCAGTCCATTAGCAAATTCTCAGATCTGGACTGAAGATGTATATGCATAAGTAGAGAAATTGAAAAATGGTGTTAAGTAGTTAGAAAGTCTCCAAAGGGAGCTCTGGACAAGAAGCTACAGTAATAGCATTAGATGGCTATTATAAAAAGAAAAAGAATAACTTTAAAGTGAGGACAATAGTAACACTCCAAATGCATAAAGTCATTTCTTTAGCCCTGAAATTTTATATGGAAATACAAACACCGAAAGTATTGTTTTTCAGGTGTGTAATGTCATTGAATAACTCCTGTTCCTTTTTCTAAATGACGGCTTGCCCGTGAAGATACTTTATTTAAAATAATAAATTTAAAACGTAAATTCTGTGTTGACCACTGTAGTGCTTAAAATGGGGTTTAATCCTCGAGGTCAATTTAGGCGAACACTCCTGTCCCTGAATTCAGGCAAACTCTGCAATTCAGCTGTTTTCTGTTATAGAGAACTGATCCCTCCTTTCTTCCAGGTTTGTAGTCCATGGCCAGCACCTTTGTCCGATGTACACTGTTTACCGTCTGCTTTAATGAATGTGATACCTCAGGTGACACCAGCTGAGAATCTGTCCTTTGATCCCATCCTGTCCTCACATCTGGGGACATACAGAAACCTCAGCAGGCACACTGTTATTCCCAGATGATTTCAAGATCATAGGATGAATTTTAAAGGCTCTGGAAAACTCAAAGACAGAAGCAGCATGGCCAGTGGGGCTTAAAAGCTTCACTTCCTTAACCTTTACCTTGAGAAAACAGGGGGCTAAAGGGATGAATCAGGGGCCTAAGCATCCCTTGGTGATACCGGCATGATACCGGCAGTCATTAACAGACCACAGCTGAAAGGGTCTTGAAGACCTCAGTGCAGAGTGATAAAAAGGGATTTCTCTTGAAGTTAAGACAAAGCAAGTAGTATAGTGAGAGCAATTATGTCAGATCCTACTATAGTGAGGTGAGCAGTAAATGAGACTTGTAATGTCATTAAGAAACTGTAAGGTCCTGAGAGGTAAAGATCCTGTGATACTTCTTTATGAGGTTACATGTACTTATCTGTGACAATCTCAGACTTTGTTCTTAAAAACTTTCGTTTTGTTTTAGCTATTTAAATATCTCTGCAGTTAGCTCACCTCTGTATTTCTACCCTTCCCTACTGGAAAGGTGAAGAAGTACAAGTAATGTAACCAAACCTATTTATTTTGTTAAAATGAGCTTGAGCTGCTACTGCACTGCAAGATAACACAGACTGATCCTTTGTGTAAAATTGATTTGGGGGGTCTTTGTAAATTTTTGCTATTACTTCTGTTTGGAACACACATATGTTGGAGCAAGGGAGGGATTTTCCCATCATTGTCTAACTTTCATAGCTAAATGAAGAGAAATGTACAGCTGTGGGCAACTAAAAAACTATCTGAAAGATTGTACCCACCCCCAGCAAGC
Source organism: Nyctibius grandis (assembly GCF_013368605.1). Lineage (NCBI taxonomy): Eukaryota > Metazoa > Chordata > Aves > Nyctibiiformes > Nyctibiidae > Nyctibius > Nyctibius grandis. The sequence goes on along the minus strand of NC_090669.1, from coordinate 11,341,160 downwards.
AGTTTTTAAGTATAGAGGTGTGGATAATAATAAATGAAGGAAAGAATCCCTAGGTTGCCGACCTGAGCAGATACTGCTCTTCCAGTGGCAGTGGAAGATGCAGCTCCTCAGTCCAGCATTTGCTCCTCAGTCCACCCCATCCCCTAGCTATCTATTAGTGAAGATTAAGAAAATCACCAGAAAAGAAATGTAGAAAGTATACAGGTGAGCTTTAAAAAAAAAAAGGTTATGAAACTCTCTTTTACTGCTGTTTTCTAGAACATATTGGGGCATCTTCACTACCACGGTTCAAGGAGGAGGGAGAAGGTTTCTGGGGGTCTGCCAGTGGCTCAGCAGGAAGGTGTGAGTAACTCTCTCTTTATCTCAGTTTACCCTTTATAGTTAGAATTGAAATGCATCTTTTATGGGCTACACAAGAATGTTCAATTAATGTTTGAGAGCTCTGAGACCCTTTAGTAAGGAGTTGCTCTTTATGAAAGTAAAGACATATTTATTAATAACCAGGTGGCTGTTTGGCACTTTGTCTTCTCATAAATAATACCCTAAAGAAAAAAAATAATACGAGTAGAAATATTTTTAGGAGCTTTTGGATAAGAATTGCTACTTCATTACTGAACTGAAGTAACTTTGAAAGATGGCTTATACAGCCATACTATGTGCACTTTTATTGCATAAGGGATTTCTAATAGTCAACAGAAGTTCCTTCCTGAGGACCTGCAGAGAGTGTGATCTAACTCTTTCAAGTTAATCATGAACCACAGAGCAAGCGCTGAGTAAACTGATAGCATAAATTGAAAGGTCACAGCCTGTAGTGAGAGAGAGGCTGTAATATTTCCCTCTTAAAAGAGACATGACAATTCATTTTGATCTCTGTCATAGAGGTATAGACAACTGAAGGCGAGAGCATGCTCAATTAGAGCTCAGCAAAAGGGACTAAGTGCCTCAGCTCATGCCTCTTGTGTCCTCACGACTCCTGCACCCCTCACAGCAGAAAGAAAATGTAGACTCAGGCTGTATCAAAGCTCTGTGTTCATCCCTTTTCTTTGGCTGCAATTCACTGAATCCTTGATGGTTTGACTTACGTGTGCACCACAGTGGGCTTGGGGGAATCTTTGTGAGGAAAAGGCTGCAGAAATGTCTTTATTCTCCTTTAGATTTCTCACTGGATCAAAAGATTCCTTAGGCCTTGCACTCAGTGTAACACAGATATGTATGTGTATTCGTCTATCATGTACATAACTGCTGGGGCAGCAGAAAATGGAGCTTGGAAATATTAATATCCAAAATGTATTAGAATTTGATCATACTAGCAGAATCTGTAAGTTAACAAGAGTATGTCTGTGTCAGGATGAGATGATCATCCAGAAACAATAGAATTTGTGTTTCAATATGAGAAAACTGTAAAGGTTTAAAGCCAGGGTGTGTGTTTATCTGTTTTTTTTGCTTTTCCCTGAAATATCTCTTTGTGCCAGGTATTGTATATCCTCCAGTCATTAGAGCTACTAGTTTAAACATGAAGAGATATGTAGAAGCATATTCACGCTGTACACTTGAGGGCAGGTGAACACTAAATTTACCTCCAAGTGCTTTAAATGTCAAATAAGATTAACCATCCACTAATCCGTCTAACAATTCACTAGAAGTTCTGCTCTCTGGCAATGATTTTGCATAACAGACAAGGTAACCCCTTTGCTACCTGATAGTTGTTCAGCATATGGCCAGCAAAAGCAAGCGCGTGTTGGATCATGGGGCCATTTTACGTGCAATGTGCAGTTCCACATAACCTTTTCCTTGATGAACAGCAAACACGGCCCAAAGAACCCCACAGAAGAATCACTAAGTGGTTTACAGAAGTTAATGGCCAGGCACTAATGTACCCGCTCCTATATTTAGATGAAGAAAACAGTGATATGTGTGTTTGAAGACCACAAATGTTGCTAGATTTTTGCAGAAATAAAGGTAAGAACAAACTATGATAACTCAAAATTTGGTCCACAATTAAAAAGAAGCAAAAAGAGGGAGGGAGGAATATTCTTGTTTACACTTAGAACATGACTACTTAAGTTCTTCCTGGTTCAGGGAAAATCAGGTTGCCTGGTTCCTGAGCTTCAGGAGCTGAGTTGTAATTCCTGATCCTATAGCAGTAATGAACAAGAGAAGGAAATGAACATTGCACAGGGATTCAAATGACTGTAGAAGAATACACTGGGTTTTGGAGACGAAAAGGGAGCCCCTCTTTGAACGAGCTTTAACACCTTGACAGAGAAGTCAAATTGATTAGATTTTCCTGAGACAAAACAAATCATATGTTCATTCAGAGTTGTCTCAGAGTCCTGGGAGAAATTTGAATTGGAACCCATTTTAAAAAAACCATCTGGGAATATCTTGCAAAAGACATCTTGTAAAGAAATGGTATTGTTGCCATTGGCCTAAGAAAGGTCTACCATCACACTTGACCTTGGGATCTAACTAAGATCCTGGAAAAATATTATTACCTACTTAAAATATAAGCAGGTGCTAATAGTATTTTCTTAACACAGTCTTTTGTTTCAAACCTTGACAATAGTTATATTTTGAAGAAACATTAAAGCTTGAATTCAGAAAGAAAATACCAAAATATTGAACAGGACCGTTGGATACTTTAAAAATTGCAGGAAGGTGAATCACATTAGAAAGTGCAGCTACACAAAAGGGGACAGAGAGAGAATTTGGTGCTGTTCAGGGCAAGGGACAGAAATGAGCCTTCAGCTGTGCTGATGGTGCCGGAGGTCTCTGCGCCACGAGGCCGGGGAAGGGAGCCGGTGTGCTGGCACCCGCCCTGCACTGGGAGCGCTCTCAGAAGCCTGCGATCTGTGGTCCGAGCGGCTCCGACTGAAGCTGAGAGAGATTTCCCACCCTGCATCCAAACAAGATGAAGTCGGCTTTGACTCTGCAAAATGTCGATGAATTTTTCAGAGTAAATCAGCCCTGTCAGTCTGATGCAGAACTGTCACCTACTTGTGACATAATATAATATGAAATGATATTGAACAACATGCGTTTGGCACTAAATTGTTAGTGGGTTTTAGCTTTGACAGCGGCAAGTTTATTGCTTTAATCCCAAGGTCTTTTAACCCTCTTTGACATAAATTGAGGTTGGCTTTTGTGAGAAAACTCCACTTCACTCTCTCTTCCTTTACCTAAAACTGCTTTTAACAATTTACGCTCATACATCAGACACTCATTTTGAGTGACAAAAAGAAAAAAGATCTATTAAAATAGAAGGAAAAAAGGGTCAATTCAGGTTAAGCAGTGTATGTCTCTTTTGGTAGGCATGTCACAGCTTTCTTCAGGTGAATGTGAATTTTAAGTCATAATAGTGTATTGCTGTAGCAAAATAAAACAAATCTGTGACAAGAAGAGAGAGTAAGTACTGCAGGAGAAAGGCTGATAACCTGCAACAAGACTACTCTTCCTTTTTCTGATGCAATTTAATTTATTCCTGAGCCTGGGCCCATTTTGAAACTTTTCATAAAAGATCAAAGGATTTTCTCCTTTATCCAAATGTTGTAAAGAGACTAGTTTAGCGAGGGTCACATGTAGAAATACAGATGTATAGAATTGATACTACATACACACAGTTTTGCTGAATAGCATAGCTGGCTGATAGCACATAATTTAATATTTCACTTTTTTGAGACACCTTGTTTAGTTTGATAAGTACACATTGTCATCAGTGCTCTGATAATCCGGTCACAGAAATACATCATATATGAACTATAACATCAATAACATAGGACACTTTTATCACCCTTGTTTTTCTATCCTCAATTACTGTATGATGCTCGTAGTGTTTCTTTGAAATCATTTCTTTATTACATTTAAACCTCAGCTGAATCTGCCCTTGAACTCTGTAATAACGGAGAGTGAACACATTCTCAGCATATTTGCAAATTTTTTTTAATGTTTTCTTTGTTCTCACACAGGGAAGATTACATTATTGATCTACCATCATTATTAAAGAAGAGAAATGTAAGGAAAATATTAGACAAAAGGAAACTTGTGTTTCTTTCCAAGTGTGAACATTTTAAAAGTTTTTATAAATTGCAATTTTTTCTCTTCTAAAAATCAGATTTTTCCGTTTCTCTTATTTTATGTAATTTTTCTTATTTAAGTTATTTTACTGTTATTTTCTATAACTTGCTCATAGCAATTTTGCTCCAATTAATAACCTTTAATATATAAACAAGTTGTTCCATGAGCATCAAAACTGATATATTATGTGATTTCTGATGGATTTGTGTCTTGTTTCTCTTACACCCTTCCCCATGGCAATAACCTCATTTCCTCTGTGGCTTTTGGCAACCCCTCCACTCCAACACCTTCAACTCCCTCTTCATAACCCCTCTCTCCTCCATGTCTTCCAACTCTGCTACCATAATATCTTCAGCGGGATGCACTGCTTCTCTACTCAGTTATGTTCCTCGCAGACTGAATACAAAATTAATACAAATGAACAAATACAAATGATAAATAAACTTGATTGGATTTTTGTTTTGGGAATTCCATCCCCCAAATCAGGAAAATACCAAAAGAGAGAATATATTTCTAGACCTTCTATGACAAATAGTGTTATTTTGCTTCCTAGTTATAAAGAAATTATAATAATGTTTCTACAGATTATAATCTATAGCATTCTGTACCCTAGAGATATGTTGATAGCTATGTTATATTCTAAGCACATCTTGCTATACATCAAGATTAAGCCAAAGTAATATTAATTTTGAAGGTCATCCACATTTTTGCAGCCTTGGCATCTTGATTTCTTTTTTCTTCATCCTTCTCCTTATGTGTCCTTTGGTTTGAATGCAGGATATGCCTAGCTGCTGATGCAAATCCTGACTTCTCTAAAACCAAGGGCAGTAATTTCTTAATCAGGATTTGGCCCTGCAGAGTGGCTGCACCTGCCAGAGCACAATACAATGCCTCCACCACGTGTTTCCCTTCGACAGCTCCAGCACCACCACAGTGCTCTTCAGCAGAGGGCGTGGGAGCCGGGCTCCTACAGCATTGCTCTGACTCTTTAAGCATTTGGTACTGGCAGTTTCCCTCCTTCCATTACAGTTGTAAGTATAAATTCCACAACGTTTCCAAATCCTGACAGAATGAAACTTAGGGAATTGGGAAAATGGGGTTAGTGTATGAATTGTGATCTTGTCCATGCAATAAAAAGCACTATCAGCGGGCATTCAGCAGCTGAACTACCCTCACGTTGTTTGTATTTTTATGGGCACTGTTATAACTATAGTCAAGTATGATTTAACTTTAAAAGGGATGCTGTAGCATTGTTCAAGTCCAGAGCTGCCATAATCTTTTGTGGTAAATCTTTTGGATTTTATCTAGCTTTTAAAAAGGAAGGTAATACAAAGAAATAGCAATAGAATACACAGAAGCTGCATTTACAATGACTTGCCAATCCATCCTTTTTATTTCATTTTGCATATATGCAAACATTTCTGAGCATGGTGGTTTTGTGCATTGTTTTCTTCAACACTGCATCAAACAGGCATCCCTTATAAAATGTAGAGATCATTTTGTAACCTAATTCCTACAAATACCACGTGTGTGCAATTCAGGATTTCTGATGCTTATGCATTTCAGTAGGACAATTTCATTCTAACTATTATGGATGTACAAGTTACACATGTTTTTAAAAAGTAATTCAAAATAATTAAGGTTACTTTTGGTTTTAAACATTAAAGGTATTCAAAATCAATATCTTATTTTGATTCTAGATGTTCCTGTGGTGCAGAACAGGAGATGGAGGCTGTTTTGGTCATTGTCACTAATTCTGTACGAGGCCTTAGCTGACTTGCTTAGATTTTCTCAATCTGTTTGCTTATCTGTAATTTCCTGTCTCGTTTGGTTTATTTCATTAATGTTTGTAAACTGGTTTTAGATACTTATATGGAACGTGCTGAATAAGTATTATTTGCTATTTGCTGTTAGGTCTGAAAGTGGACATTTGCTGCTGCTGTTATAGAGGTAACACATTTAATAATTTTCAGGTTTTATAAATAAATAATCCATGTTGGTGGGTATTTGGGGATAGCTATGCAATTAAATAATTTACTCAGCCCAAATAGAGTCTTGTGGCTAAAATGTTTAATTGGAACCTTAGAAGTTTTATTATGCAGCACAGGACAGTGAAATTGCAAGTATAAAACATACCCCAACTCCCCGTTTCTCAGCGTTCCTGTCTTAGAAAAAAAGCTGTAAGCAAGAGTAAAAGATTCTTCATTCCTTCAAGGCATTCCCTGAGGGCTTGCCTGCCCTAAATAATTATACGGTCTTAAAACAGTTGTCAGCCACCGCAGTCAGGACTGCTACCTCTCACGATGTTATTGAGAATCTTGCCATAGCTGCGGTGTGTCTCGGAGCCCTGCCTCTGGAGTCGTAACCCTGTCTGAGGGAGGGTCTGAGCTCGCCTTGTTAAATGAATGGAAGTTTCAGGCTCCTTGTCATTAACAAAAGCTTAAAAATGTGAAATTAAAAGGATCAAGCTTCCAGGTGGTAACGTCCTCCTGCCTCTTATTATTTTTATAAAACCCTAGCTTTTTAAGCTGTATCTCCTAATTTCTCTTAATTTCTGCTTGTTTAAGGCACTGTTGACCATTTTGGGTGTCTGTTGCTGTGTGTCTGGCCACAGTACTAGACAGGGAGTCTCTCAAGAACCCTTTTTCAACTTTCTTGCACCTGTTTCGTTAGTGTCAGTAGGCAGCAGGAGCAGCCGCTGTCCATCCGTACTCTCCATCCGGTGTTGTCCTTGTATGCAGCTAGGATGAATGAACTGGCGTTAGGATCGAGATGATCTGTCTCTGCCCTGCTCTTGAAGGAGCTCCTGTTCCTTTAATCGGTGACGTCTATTCTATTACAAATGTCATGTAAGTTTGTACAGGGACTGTTTAAATCTGTAGTAACCAATATGAGTATATAACTTCACCTTTATTCCCCAGGTATAACTAGGACTGGCTAATATGGAGATATAACTCATAAAGACTGTCAGGAGTAGATGCTGAATTATTCTAATTAAAGCACATTTGTGAACGGTTTAACTTTCCAGTTTAGAAGAGCTTCAGAAAGGGGAAAAATACACAACAGAATATTGCCCTTGCCTTTTGGTAATGCCTAGGCCATCCCTGGTTTTTGATTCCTTCTATTCCAACCCCTCCAACATGACTGTCTTGCTCAGGAAGAGAAAAACAAAAAGGCCAATGAAACAAAAAAAGTAAGTCGTTCTGCTGTTTTCTCTTACTGGGGAGCCTTTTGCTAATGCATCTTTGACGTTGAGGTTATGGAGAGAGAATGTATGTCTGAAATTTAAGTTAAACCTATCCCTCTCTTTGTATTTCCTATTCCTCCCTTAGCTGCTTATCTGAGCTGGAAAATTACTCCACTGCTACTGGTAGTAGGCTTATGGAGTGCTGCTTCAATTTTTTGGTTCTAGGGAATTATTTTACCTGATTTTTTTTTCCTGGAATTTTATTCCATATGCTATTTGGGCTGGAAACTAAAGCTTGTTTCCCTAGGCAAGTTCAGGTAGGTAGATTGCTAAAGATGGTTTAACTTTATGTAAGTTAATAAAAGATATTTCTAAGCAGACGATCTTGGGGAGGGGGCTTGGAGAGTGATTGTTGCTGTTATTACTAATTCAGGAATTTGTCTTCATAGAAAAGCTTCAGGTTGGAAAATTGATTCAGTTTGTTAATTCCAAGCTAAAAATGACAAATTTCTATTAGGTCACTGCTCCCCCTTTCTTTGGTTGTACTGTCATGAATAGTCCAGCCTCACACAGAATCACAGAATCAATCAGGTTGGAACCTCCAAACGGACCACAGGACCTCTGACAGACTAGAGACATATGGGTTGGAGAGGCTTCAGGATTTAGCCCTTCAGGGGATCAAGGATATGCTGCCTCTGCCCATATTCTGCTCAAGCAGAGCTCCTGGCACTGCTGGGAATGATTGCGTTTACACAATGTTACCGTGATGTGGTGTGCATATACGACATAGTGCATGGAACCAGAATGCCCATGGTCGTAAAGAGACTATTAAATAACAACATAATTAATCACTCCTCAGATTAGAAATGAGAAGAAAGATATTTTTCTGTTTAGCTTTTTTTCTTGGTCCATGGCTTTCCTGACCAGAGCTTGAGTGCAACCAATAGCTGGAATCTGGTCCTAAAGCCAAGTGTCTCTGTTCTGAGATTGGGGGCGAATGAGTCCTTACACAATCTTCCTTTCCTTGGGGAAAAGTGTCTGGGGATGGCTGATGTAGCATCCCCGGAGAAGTTGTTTGCATGTACTGCAAATATCCTGTGAGGTTTTTCAAAATTCTTAAACCTTGGAGTTCTTCCCATCATTGTGGGAATTTATCTGGTGCATGGATGATTTGGATGCATCTAATTTTTTTCCTTTGTTATTTAAAAAAAAAAAAGAAAGTGCACTTAGGAACACTCTCTGTTTTACCTAGAAGAACTTGGTCATTAGCACAATATCACAATCAACAAATAATATCAGAGCTGAAAAACAAAAAAAGCAGGATGAAAAAAGGTGACAAGAAAGGAGGAGACAGAAGTATTAAAAAGTATTGTATATAAAGAACTGTTGACTGCTAGTCTTGTAAATATTTCAAAATATAGATCCAATGTTTTATGGGTCACTAAAACTACTGTAAATACACCAGCTGAATCCCAAATACATCATTCTCAATCCCCGGCAAAGACAAAACAATGCAGCTATAATATACCCTTCATCATCCCTTGCAGACTTGGATTTAGCTGCAGAGCAAGATGACTGCAGATAGAATATTCAGCCATAGGAAAGAAAAAGAAAGCCAAGCCTGTCCGACTGTCCAGTTTTCTATGTAGTATATAGTGTAGTACAGCAGTAGATCCCTGGGACCTTGAACTTCTCTTTCTTTGTTTCTGGTTCAGCTGTAAAAGCCAATCAAAGTTTTCTGAGTGGCTTGGAAACTAATTTCATGCCTTACTCTCCTGCAAATTCAGAAGAAATTATTCCTAGGCTTTCTACTAAATCTGTTTTAGAAGTCTTTTCATATTCATGGAGGACAGGCTCTCAAACACTGATGGATCCCACCTCTTAGTGGGTTCATCGCATGATTTTTGTAGTGGTGCAGAGACAAAATGCAAGTCAGATGTCCCTTCTCTGGAAAGGAAGGACATTGCTCCTGGAATCTACTTTTTTTTTTTTTAATCAGGCTCTGCCTTCCATTATCTCTCTATGATTTTTGTCTTTGAGTGTAAGTGTTTGACTCAATCCAGGTTGGGTTCTAGAGGGATGCTGTTGTACACAGCTGTCTGCGGTTGCCAACCTGAGCAGTGCATGGTACTGGGAAGGTGGTAAGTAAATAAATCCTCTAATAGCACCAAAAAGAATGAGGTTCAAAAAAACTTATGAAGAACACAATGTTTTGGTGCCAGAAATCAGTTTCCCAGATTGCAGTTAGGAGAGAGAGATCCTTGTGCTGCACTGGATCCCTCAGCCTCACAGTCTAAGCAGCTCTCTCCTGTTTCCAAGATAACTCTCTAGTACCTTTTCTCAGCTCCTACTGTGTGAACAAAGATGTTGCTTCACAAAAGTCTGATCAAATACAGCAAACAAAGCCTGGAAAAGTACAACTTCTTTCACAGATCTCTCCTGCTTTCCTTGTCCCCACACTGAAAAGCCTAGTCCATAACCACTGTTAGCAGAGGAATTTTAAGAACTTTTTTCTCAATGTGACAGTTAAATGCTCGTTAGCACATCTGCTTAGAGTAGGTCAGTCCATCTTCAAAAGTGATTGGCTCCAAATCCCAGATATTTAGACATTTTGTCTTAAATCTCAGCAGGGAAATGCAGTTCATACTTACCTCTGCTGGTTTTCCACATTTCCTGACTAAGCATGGAATTTTCTGTAGTTTCAACCTTCAAGTTCAACAAAGTGGCTCTGCCATCAGTCAGTTCCTATAGGGGAATGGAGGGGGAGGAGGCAAGCATGGGCTGGGGAGGAGAGTAAGTGAAGAGAGGCTGTTGTCTTCTGTTTTCCTGCAGGGTTTGTCTAACAGCTAACAGGATTAATGAAACACCTGGCATAGATGCAATTAACTATTTTGCTGTTGAGGCTGAAAACTGCATAATGAAAAGGGTTTTTTTAAAAAAAATAAAACCCAAAAAACCCAAAAACAAAATCCCACAACTTCTGTAACACAGTTTTGCCAACAAAGGATC